>NW_019384309.1:947077-970426 GCF_000671375.1 Centruroides sculpturatus | reverse complement strand
TTTGCAAAAGGTAAAGCATGGATCTGAAGATAATGCAGAAAAATGCTCAGAGGATAAGGATAACTTGCCAAAAAGAAAACGCTCTCGGTTAATTAATAGTGTTTTTAGTGATGACGAAGAAAACATTGTTTAATTTATATTAATATGTATCACTTAAAAAAATTTTAATGAAGATATTTATCTTAATTATGAAAATATACTAGCATGTTTTTTTAATTTTTGGAACCTAACCCTCCTTTTCGTATTAGTTCTTTGTTTCGTATAACACGGATTCGCATAACACGGCAATTTTTTGGAACGTAACTACCGTGTTATAAGGGGGTTACCTGTACCTACCTACTTACTAAAAACCTAATAAATACCTAATACATTCAATGTGGGTGGGTACCTTGAATTGTTATGTGGGTCATAGGTTTGTCATCACTGTCCTAGATCCATCTGCATCAAGCCCTTTAATTATTTTAAAATACTGTTAAAAAAAAAAACATTGTAAATTGCAATACAGACACGAGAGTATCACAAAGTGATGTGAAATGTTGGGATTGAACCTCCAAACACTGTAAGGCTAGACCACTTATTATATTTTAATATAAAATTACTTTCATGCAGTTATATTATTGATAAATAATGAAGTATAGTAAATAACACAAATTAAAAACGAAACATTAAATAATTAATATTCATGATACGAAAAATTTTTATTCAATACATATCAAATATCAGGTTAGTAAGCTATTTCTTATCTGCTATTTGGTGTAACTTATTTTAAAAATGTGTAGCCATAAGCATACTGGTGAAATGAGTAAAGGCAAAACAGAGCAAAAGACATAAGAATGAAAGAGAACTCTGATTAAAGATCAAAGACCATGTTTCACAAAAAGAATTATAAACTGAAGAATTTTGAGAAATCAATTACCTGCTTTGTTATAGATCTATTTTCGAAAAATTTTTTTGTACTATTTGAACAATTGTTAGATTATTCATCTATTTCTTTTAGTTTTTTCTTTGTTAATTTATTATTTTATTTATTTATTAGAATAAGAAGTAGTAAGTTACAGTTGACCTCCCTATAACACTGTTGAAAATTTCGTTTTATATGAATTCCATGTTAGGGTCACTTAGATTTTACAAATACGTGAGCTGTTCACAGCCCGGCACACATATTTGTAAAATCTAAGTGACTCGTATAACATGGAATTCATATAAAACGGAATTATCAACAGTGTTATAGGGGGGTCGACTGTACTTTATTCAAAAAAGTATATGTAGGGTTTCAGTTTGCAGCCACCTACCTGACAACTTGTGACATTCACCTTCCACTAAGGTGTGTTGATTTATCATAAAGATTCCATTAGAGATTACAGTGCTCAGTTTTTCAGTTTGAGTTAAATATTGATTTAATCAGTAACATGTGAACTTGATTGAGTTACATGAAAGTTGTACACTGTATTTGTACATATGGTTTTCTGCAAGAGAGAGAGAGAGAGAGAGCATTGCATTCAATTTCACTTGAAATTATGGAGAAGAGTTTGCTTAGGCAAAGAAAGTTCTTGGTTCTAAAAGTTTGGTTGTTATTGAGAGGATTTCTTGATTTATGTTATCATCATATTTCATTTCTGTCTATTTTCCTGTCTGCTCCATTTCTTCCCTGGTCACTGTATACTTTTTGAAAGATGATTCTGACTCCCTTCATCTTTTCTTCTCTTCTTTTTCTTGCTATTATTGCTCTTCTTGTCTTCCTTCTTTGAATCCCTCTTAAATTAAATCTCTTACTGTTCCCCCAGTGTTTCTTCTTCTCACATCCTCTATTCCAACCTCACAATCTTTTTCCTGGGCTAGTCAGTTGGAATTGTTTTTGTGGATTAACTTTTTCCTTGGGGGCCAATAAAATTTGTTTCTTGTATTTTGTTCTGGATTTAAAAGGAAGACTGATTACACAGCAACATTATTGCATGAGACAATTGCAACATGATGTAGAAAGGCTTCCATATGAAACTAGACTTAAGTTTGTCTGCTCCTTTATTTTTTAAATTAATTCATTATATTAGGAGGGGGAAAAGTGCAGGTGTTATTGTTTTATAAACAATCACCGAGCAGAGTCGCCAAAGAGGTATCAGATGGACACCTTGAATCGGTCCTTTCCCGCGACCTGAAAAAGTTTCATCTTGCACCTGGAGACAAAGGAGAGACCACTCAGGAAGTGAGGAATGGGACGAGGGACCAATCCGAAATGTGAATAGCAGGGGACAAACTATAAAAATTGGAACTTCAAGGTCGAAGAAGAATCTCCTCTGGATTAAGCCTACAGTTGTGCCTTATCTATTGTGTTGTGCTATCGCCGATCACCTATGATGCCGCAGCTTCATAACACTGAACATCTGCATTGTCCAGCGATCCTTCTTGTCTGCCTGGGCTATGAATGATCAACCAAAGGAACACCGAGATTTGGGAATTGTCTAATATCGATGTAAGCATGAATTCGACCAAATAAATGGTTTTTCTCTTGTAAAACACTTGTTCTTCATTTGGCTCCTTCGCCACAGCCCATATATGCGGTTTCCCTTAGGCTCATTCTGACGCATGATTGATTGTACTCCCCTTTCAGTTGGCAAACTTTACAGTTGTCCAATACAGGTGGTGGGTGGTGCTGTAATACTGTATTTCAGTACATATTTTGTGCACTTTTTAGCCATTTCTACTAAGCAAAACTTGAGGCGAGTAAAAATAAGCAAATTTTTTCAATGACAGGGCTATATTGATATTGTATTTTATTCTTATCGGATAACTCGATTTACAGGAGTTTGTCGTGGTTTTATAACACAGATTTAATACCAGTATTTTAAAGATTAATACAGTACTCACATTTTCTCGATTATAATGCACACTTTCTTTTTCCGACTTAATTAATTTGACTCGGTTGTTTTCGTTCGCTCCTCAAGTTACGTGTATTACGTCATCGATATACAAGCATGTCGTATCTCTACATCACTTTGGTTTTGGTATTCGTTAGTTTAATCTTATTTTAAGTTTAAAAATACCATATTTTTTAATATTTAATATTTTCTTAAGTACAATAAGAAAAATTATTAATTAATAAAAAAATTATTTTATTATTTTTTCTCATAATACGATTTTGTTACATTCCGTGATTGTCATTGCGGAATCAAAAAAAAATTAAGGCAAAAAAACTGATTTTTGCATTAATGCGTTTATTGTTTTTTGAATATTTTGTGAGCAAAAATTACTTGGATATTATTTTTCTAAAAATATCGTGGAAATAAGGTAGGTTGATACAGAAACTATTTATCGTACATGTACTGTATATGAGCTTCACAATAAATAAAAATTAATTTTGTTTTCCCACAGTTAAATTTCACCGCTAATTGCTGTTGTGATAACTTTAATACAATCTTTTAACGACAGCACTTTGCATTTATTTCGTTTTTCGGACAATTTCGAACAAACTGAAATGAATTTCCTTTGTTGCTAGACTAATTCATTAACACCTGACCTAATTTCGAGGGTGGTAGAAGTGCCCAATGTGGGTTTGAACGAGAGTTTAGACCAATTCATTTTATTAGGAGGGGGAAACATTGTTGAACAATAGTTTAGACCAGATATATTAGCGGAAGTGGTCGCTTATTACAGTTGTTGTATGTTGTTTCAGATCAAAAATCGATGCCTGCGGTCACGTTACACAGGTGGTTGTTTAATACAGGTAACTTATATGACGACTCTATGGATAAATTATTCGGTGCCAGAAATTTCTGCCTGTTTTGACAGGTGCCCATCTAAGCAGTTTTCACTGTATCTGAATCCTCACATATATCATTGAATGATGATTTTAAATGATTAAATTTGTACCTGTATTTGATAATGAACAAATAAATATGACTTTTCTTAGACTTGTAGTCAATCATTGCTAATCCTGATAATTTTAAAGAATGTTCCAATGATGAAATTCAGTAAAATATCATTAGTTAGATAAGATGATGCAAGCATGATTTGAACAGATTTTTAGTATGTAACATTGATTTAAAATATCTAGGAGAATATATAATTTAAATTTCATAGAAGATATTCTAATTTAATTTGTACAGCAAAATATATAAAATTCAAGATTATGGATGTTTATTAATTTAGTTAGCCTTTTGTGGTTTTAATTACTGCTGATTTTAATTACTGGATTCTTTTAAATTAAAGGAAAATTTTGTAATATTTTGGTATATGTATCCAGGCACAGACAAATACTCATTTATAATTATTTTTTGATAATTCCATTAATACCCTGATGTCCAAAATTAAAGCAACAATCAGAAAACCATGTAAAATCAATACCACGAAATATGAGTAGCCAAAACTCGTCATATGTAAATCGGCGAAGTGCCATCCTGTTGTGCAAGTGTCATGAAAATGAGACACGAGCAGTGCCCCCAAGCAACAAAATGTAATGTGCCATATGGACAGCAAAATCATTTCTGACAAATAATTGTCTGTTAAGACTGCTAACAGTGAGGAAGTGTTCCTGATATAACAGTAGCTTATCAAGCATGCTTCGGAGAAGGCATGGGATGATTCATCTCTGTGTTTGGCATTTGTCTCTGCATTTTTGCAGTGGAAACTTTAATTTTGGATATGTGTAGTTATTAAAATCACTGAACGTGCTTTTATATTATACTAAAAATAGATATTTTGTGATTTCATATTATTCCGTGGAAATTTTACGGCCAATTACAAATTGTTAAAACGTATTACTAACTATTTTCTTTATTTAAAAATTATTTTTATTACATAAAATCTGTTTATTATTTTCACATTCTTTTAAAACATTAATTAATACTTTAATTAGTTCTATTTATTAATATTGTGTAATTTGTGTAACAACAAAAAAAAGTTGAAAATTTAAAATAATGGCTATTTTATTCAGTGAAGCAATAAAATCAATTAATATATCATTATGTAACATTGTTCAACAATTCAAAATGATTAAGCACGTTCACATAGAAGATTGTTAATATAATTATTTTATTATTTTAGAACAAATTATTTTAACATTGATCAACATTTTAAACAATATAATTGATTAACAGTAGTTAGCTTAATATAGAACAACTTTTATATTGTGCAGAGCTCATTTAAAAGATATGATTCTTATTTATAGCTAGTTATCTTCAGGAAGTGAAGTATCGACAATAAGAAGCAGGAAGAGGCGAGGATTTTCTTTTTTAAAACAATCTCTTCAACATGTCTTCATTAAATGAAGTCTCAATTTCTGTTGAGGGAATGACTTGTCATTCCTGTGTAAATACAATAGAAGAAAATCTGTCTTCTAAACTAGGAGTGAAGAAAGTCAAGGTAGATAAATTTGTTTTTTAATTAATAATAATTATATTAATGGCATTCCTGAAAATACAAGTTAAAAAATTAAATATTAAAATTAATTATTAAAAACTGTAAAAGATCTATTATCTAATATGATACCATTTGTAACATTTTGCATTAAAATTATTTATTTTAATTGAAATTTCTCTTTAGTTAAATATGTAACAATTCCGATTTTTTCATTCATTCCTGTTAATTTAAATTTTATGATGTTTTATCGACATGATTACGATAAACAGAATTATCTAAAAGTAATTTTAATATTGATTAATTAGTAATAAATGAAATAATAACTAAATATTAATAAAACTTATTGCAGTTATTGATATTTTACTCGGAAATATGTGTGTTAACAAATTATAGTCTGATATACTCAAATAACTAAGTTCTAAATTAATTAGATAATTAAACTTTGTAAGTTGGCCTAAAGGCAGTCTAAATGCGTAACTTTAGGTTCCAGTTGACTATTTCCTGTTCTTCAAATTAAAATTTGCTTTGAAAGGGAGACCATTTTAGTCAATTTTTGGAAATCTAAATGGCTGTATGGAAGAAACTAAGCAGTATTTCAAAAATATCCTTCCATGAGGGCCTACATAAGTTACTAGGAGTGTGCAGAAACTTGTGTAGTTTACAGAGGAGTGTATTTTAAAAGACTTGATACTAAACTGAATCATTTTTACCAAAAACTCCTTATAAATTCAGGCCACAGACTTAGTAGATGCACCTTGTATGTTTGTAAAGTTTTAGAATTAGTTCATAACTTATGAATTGATTTATTCTGTTTTAATTGTAAGAATGCTGTAAGTAATTTTATATGATGTAAATTTATATTTTATACCTATCAAATTTATTAATTGAATTTTTTATTTTTACACATTAAATGTTCAAAGACAAAATTAGTTATTTGGTAGAACTTAAATAGTTAATAATGTATGAATGATAAAAGTATCTTTTTATTAATTAATTTAAAAACAGAAATGTATTTTAAAATAGTTCCAATTATATTCAGTTTTATTTTGTAGAGTTTAGAGTATAGCGTAACATAAAGACATGTAAAAATACTTTTATCAATTTGAATTTCCTAATGGCTAGTCTCAAAATCTTAATATATTTTTAGCTATCTTTTAATCAGTGATCTTGAACTTTATCTGTTTATAACTGAAACCAAAAATGTTTATAGTTAGAAATTTGAAGTTCATTAGGCTGATAATGATCTAATGATAGCTTTACATTGTACATTTCTTTTCTTTAATTAAAATTTAAATTTTGTCTTGAAAAATTATAATTTTTTTTTTTTTAATAAAGGAATACTAAATGCCTTTTTTTTTTTCCTGTTAAGTTTATTGACCCTTGGAAGTTATCAATTTTAAAAAATATAAAAGATGTCTAACGTAAGGCTTTGGAATGTGGTTACATATTAAAGTTATAAGATTAAATTTGAAAAATTAATTTTGTATTATTTAATGATTAAAATTTCAAATAAACTAAAAATTAGTAATGGAAAAAATTTTAATAAGTTTGTAATTTTTTTAAAAAATTTATGTTGTGGGCTTAGTTGAATTTGAGCTTATATTTATTTGTAGTCCAAATTCATTTATGTAATTAATTTTCTTGTAACCAAAAAGAAAAATGGCTTAGTAGTTAGGTTTATGTTATTGAGATGTAATAACTATTTAATCATTGAACTGCAATTTGAAAAAAATTAGACCAATAAATTTTCACTGTTGTTCGTCCATATGTCTGTCTTTACTTAATCTTGAGAATGGAGTTAGATAGATAAAATTCGAGACTGGATATGGAAATCTTAGGTGCAGGAGGCTTCGATTAACTACATATGAACTTCCAATGCAAATCGGAAGGCACTCTATTTAAATTCAAAACTTTTCCTTAAAAGGAGTTAGTTAGATTGCTGATTGAAAAGTATGATGTACAGGGGCATGATACTACAGTACTAATTTGAGATGGAGAGCATATATTTTAAATTAAGTAGATTAAAAATATCATTAAAAATTTCAGCCAGGCATTGTGATGACATCACAATAAATAATTGCTCGTTCTTAATAAATTTGTTTACTTTAATTTAATAGTAAACATCAACGTATTCCTAAGTCTCTGGCTGTTCTGTATTCTGTTATATTCGTATTTCTAAATAAAATATGAAATATATATTTTATTGTTATATTCCAATGATTTTATATGTAATTAGTGATTAAAAATGATGAAAATATTAATTTTTGAGAAAAACTTAAAAAATAATGTTGCATATTTCACACACATTTTTATATATATATATATATATTTTTTTTCATTGCTAACTAACTTGCTTCATTAAGTATAAGCTTAGTTTCTTTTTAACTTCAGAGTTAAATTTAAGAAAAATTCAATTTTATTGAATTTNTTTTTTTTCATTGCTAACTAACTTGCTTCATTAAGTATAAGCTTAGTTTCTTTTTAACTTCAGAGTTAAATTTAAGAAAAATTCAATTTTATTGAATTTTTCTTAAATTTTAATTAGGAGTTAAAGTAAAATAGTAATTGGTTAAGTACAAGAATGAATATTCTTTAACTTCTAACTCTTGATCCTTGTTGTAAATAAGGATATTAAAAGTCAAATTAATATATTTTTGAATTTCTTTATGGCTTCATTTTTAAATGTACTGTACACAAGATTCTAATTTTAGAGGATATCTGATGCTCTAAATTCTAATTTTAGATTGTAACATGAGCCATAGAGATTCAAACATATTTATATGAAATTTTTACATCTGAAGAGTGATTTTTATGTATTTTTCATCTCTCCAATTGAATAATTTTTATATAGACATAGCCTTTAATGTAAAATTGAAAAATTTAGTAATTGAATTGTTTATTAAAAAAAAAAAAACAGTTTTATTCCTTAATTTACAATATGTTGAAGTTATTGATTTTATTGCTGCAAGGAGATAAATAGGCTCATTTTATTAAACTGATTTGTTATTCAGAATGAATAGAATAAATTTTGATGAGATGACATAAAAGTATGTAATTGAATGCTACCAGTTGACAAATGCTAATTCTGCAAAGTCAGTAAAAACTAACATTTTGTTATTGTGATATTCAGGATGTAAAAATTGTTTTTTAATTTAGTCATTTTTTATGAGTGAGATCTGGATACACTTGTATAACCTGTTCTGTCACAGACAGTGCAAGGATTTGTATTTAAGGTTATGATACATAAGGTTATCTAGAATTTTATATTAAATGTATGTAACATTTTTTAATTACTTTCTCTTTTCTCTCTATCTTCCTTTACTAATAATAATTTTAAATATTGAAACTAATCATCTTAGCATATTATATACTTATATGATTAATATGTTAACTTATAATATATTGCCATTCAAATACTGTGATTATATTATGAATAAGGTGTCACCTTAAAGAAAAAAACATGTTTTTTGAATTATATTTTGCTTTAATTACTAGTTACAATTGTACTTATTTTTATTTGCGTACATTAAATTTTTGATATTTATTTAATGCTTTGATTAATTTGTTATTTAAAATGCAATTAGATTAGTTTTGTGTGTTCTTTTTAAACTTGGTGTAAATTGGCAAATTTCTTCCTGATTACAATAAGACAAGCTTTTGAGTATATAATATACTAGATGATTAGAGTTTGTTTGATTATTTAGCTACTTACATGTAACTAACCCCACGATTTTATAACATCAGATAAAACGTTGGCCAATTAAAAGGGAAAAGAAAAATTCAAACCAGAAACACATACAAAAATGTACAAACGTATGTAAATGACCTGAAGCAGGTCAGTCAAACTGTTCAAAAACGTTTGTTGTTTGTAATTGTACTGGAATAAAGCAAAGGTTCTCTATATGATTATTATTATTAGAATGTTGACTTCAATCATTGATTCCTGTGATCTTCCTCCGTGCATGAATAAATTACTTTCCCAAATGTGTGTGCAGGGGTTACCCTGATTTTTTTATAGCAATTGCCAACCCATTTGCCAAACACATTTTTTTTTTGCCATAATAGAAAGCTATTTGCCAGATTTTTTGCTTACTGTGACTTTTTGTACCAATCCGAAATAACAATATACTAAAAATGCAGTTTTATGACTATTGTAGTTTCTCAAGCATTTTTACTTTTGTTTGTTAACAGTAAAATTGTATCAAACCAAGATCGATTCATGTTTTATGATCCTCTTTTTCATTGAGTGAATGTTCTCTGGCTATTTACCATTCCAATTGCCAGATGAATATGATTTTTGCAAATTACGAATTTTGTGACAGGCAACATGACCCCCTGTACTATGTGTGTGTTGCAATTTCTATCTGCTTATGAATATGTTAAATGTTGTCGATTAATTCTGTTAGCAGCAATTATTTACATTTGTTTTTCTACATTTAACTTCTATCTTTCTTTTAAATCTGGAATTCTACTAGGCTGCATTATCTGTTTTATTTTGGAAATATTTTGTATTTAAATGTTACATTCTGTTCTATTGGTAAGTCATATTTTACGTTTGAATATTCTTTGATCGTACATACTTGCAACTGCTGTTCTTTGTTTTAATTAATTTACTGTAGTTGTATAAACTGATGATGATCTATAAAGAGATTGAAAATGTTTCTATTATTTCCTGAACTAAGCAGGGTTTATTTGTGAGGTATAGACTTATTGATTCTGTGAGCCAGTCAGAATTGTTGCTGTTCTGCTGGTGTATTACA
Organism: Centruroides sculpturatus; assembly: GCF_000671375.1. Classification (NCBI taxonomy): domain Eukaryota; kingdom Metazoa; phylum Arthropoda; class Arachnida; order Scorpiones; family Buthidae; genus Centruroides; species Centruroides sculpturatus. The sequence goes on along the minus strand of NW_019384309.1, from coordinate 960,314 downwards.
CAAAACACTTATTATGAATATTCATTTATAATAGATTTGAAGGTTAACATTCAAAACTCTAAATAAATCAGTGATATGTGACCAGTCAGTCAGATGCCACCAACTTCTGGTATTGACAAGTTTATACCTCATGAGAAAATCTTTTATTTCATCATTATGTTTAATGTCTTTGAACTTTTCTCAATATATTAACATTGGTACGAAATGTAACAAATTGCTGTTTTTTCATTACAAGTGATTAAAATTAATTTGTAAAAATTGTTGCATCTTTGATATGTGATGATTGAATCTTTTAAGAAGCAGATTATTTTGCTTCAGAAATTCCGAAGAAGAAGATTATGACATGTGATTTTCCCATTAATAAAAGAAGAAAATGAAGTTGCAGTTTCCTTGCAATGGACGGAGATCCTCCAGAAGTAACAAGGAGTCTTCTGGACATAAAACTCAACTATAGTTTGAAGAATTTGTTTGCAAATGGAGAAAATTACCTGAAAAGAATTTAAGAATATGATATTTCTTTGAATTTATTTTTGTTGAGAATAAAATAATTGAAAGAAAGAAATTTGAAAGGGTTAAATATCAAGGAATCAGGATATTTATTTGGATTAAACACCTATTGGTTTTTTTCAATACCATCTTTGAATTAACAACAATCAATATATAATTTCTGCTCATTTTCTTGATAGATCTTTTAATTATAAGCATAAATTAGGCTGAAGAGAACAAATCATACAAGGAATATACTCGTTTCTTTAGTCATCATTTTTCAAACTCTCTACAGTTCGACACTTCTTGTAATTTACCTGTTCAGCCAATTGGAATTGTCCAGTACTGTTATCCCTCACCATTAATGGTATCGTCCGTACGGATTTCTTCTGCAACCTGCAACATACCTTTATTACATGGTGCAAGCATAGATGTTTGTTCATATTATTACAATTTTGTTAATGTATTTCATTTACACCATTTCAGGTATTTTTATGTTGTGTTTATCGTATTTTATATACGTATTTATTTTCTATACATATTTATTTTATATAACACAATTTTAATTTAAACGTCTGTTGCTCGTACTGTGCAAGCTCATGCTCTGTAATTTATAATATTTTGATTTATCTATTGTTAGTTTATATATATTTTTTTTGATAATTCATTATTTTTCATTATTATTCATTATTCTATATTTTTTTGGTAATTCATTATTTTTTTTACTATATTTTATTTTTTCTGTCATTATTCATAGCACCTCTCTATTTTCCATCATGCCTACATCAAAAAATCTTAAAATTTTTGTCCAAAACGTCAGGTCCATTAATAACAAATGCATGTTCCTTGCCTCAATTCTAAATGATTTTTATGATTTATTTATACTAACAGAAAATTGGCTTACCCCAGACTCTGATGATGTGCTGAATTTTATTAATAATTTGGGTTATTCACATATTGCGTTATCTCATAATATCCAATGCTGTGGTGGAATCTCTTTGATTTTCCTCTCCTCGCTCAAAGCTGTTAGTGTTTGAATATTTCGATTCCATCCTTGCTGTCAAACTTTCTGTCTATAATCTAATAGTCATTTCAATCTATGCCCCCCCACAATAAGAGAGATACCATTTTTAAAATTTTACATAGATATCTTATCTTTCTTATTGATGCCCAAAATCTAAAAATTATCTTATGTGGCAATTTCAATATGCCTAACATCTCCTGGAACTCTAGTGGCCCATGCTATTCCTCCCTTGACCTGACCTGACTGAACAATTTTTTCTTAATGAAATATTCTATTTTTTTCAACTTAAACAAGAAATCTTTTTCCCATCTCGTATTAATAACTTTCTTGATCTTGCTTTCATCTATAATTGTATCATGTCTACCAGTTACGCTCAGGGTTTCAAATTTGATCACAATGCAATATGTCTAGATGCCTTTTTAAATACTGATAAACAGCAATCTGCTAAATATATTTAATATTCCCATTTGGGCCACTTTCAACGGAGCAGAGGCCTCAAGAATTCTCTGCTCGATTGACTGGGCCTTTCTTGACTCTCCTATTTCTCCTCAGATACTTACTGATAAAATTTATAATTTATTTTCTGCCACTGTTAATAAGTTATTGCAATTCTGTAAAATAAACTTCTGCCAATAAATGGCTTCCTCTACACTTAAAGAAATTATCTAATACTGTCAGAAAACAATGGATCGAATGGAAATGTTATGGTAACCCACGTGCTTTATATATACACAGAATACTTCAACAACGTTATTACCAGGAACATCGTAATGCTTTTCTAGAATATTTCAACAGAACTGTTTCTAACTTTGCCACTGACTGTTGTACCTTCTGGCATTTCATTTTTAACTTCTCAGAAAAAACTACCTCCATACAAAAATCCATTCCTGATGAGAAAATTTATGATATATTTAATAACATCAAATCCAGATATTTTTGCCTTTTACCTGAAGCTAATTTTCACTCCCTATCTTTTCAACAATGTAAACATAACTTCTTTATTTCCTTTTCCAATGTTAAGTCTGCCATAGATAGCCTAAACAACTTTAATTATAGTCCAGACTCAATTCCCGCACATTTTTATAAAAAGCTAAAAGCAATATCTGCCATTATTCTATCCAGACTTTTCACAAGTTTATTAACTCTAGTTACATTCCAAATCGATGGTTAATTTCTAATATAAAAGTTCTCCCCAATAAAGATAGTTCATTTAGACCAATAACTATTCTATCAGCCATGTTAAAATATTTTCAAAATTTGCTTATAAAATAAAATCTATACCCAAATTACCTCCAGATTTTTCCCTCATCAACACTGTGGCATCCATAATCTTTTGACTACCACCAATCTTCTTGAATCAAGTTATAATATTCTGCAAAATTTTGAGAAAAAAAGAAAATCTACCTACATAATTTATATTGACATTTTCCAGGCCTTTGACTCAATCATCTCTAATTTACTACTTAAGATGCTAAGTGATTATTTTGATGTAGATCCCACTCTCTGCTGTTTGTTAAACAATTACTATTTATCCAGACTATGTAAGATTCATATTGGTGAGTTTGATTTTTTTTCCTTTTTTCCCTATATGCAGCATACCACAAGGTTCTGTATTAAGCATGCTTTTTTTCAGCTTACCTAGATAAATTACTGATCAATCCATACTTTAAAATAATTGCCTACACTGATGACATTAAAATTTTATTCAATGATCCCTCTCCTTTCAAGCCATTATTAATTCTTTATGTTCCACATTTGCCAGCTATAATCTAAAAATCAATATCCATAAAACTGTTATTATGTGCGCAATCCATACAACCCTTCCATATTTATCAATTCCACTAAAATAAACTATGTTCTGTCTCATCCCGACCTTGGTATTATATTTGATGAAAAACTAATATTTCACGAACATATCGCTTATATCATTAAATCTGTTGCCATTAGACATGGCTTTATCTGGCATTTTTGCAAAAATATTTCTTCAAAATCCGTACTCAGAACAATTTTCTTTACTAATTTTCAGTCAATAGTCGATTACTGTTTACCCATCTGGGCAATGGCTGCTCCTTATTTGCTTCAAAAAATACAATCTGAATTAGATAAAGTTTATTTCCTGATACGTAAATTCTGCAATCTACCCTTTACTGATAACCGCAATGTGGCAAGAGTTCACCTTGTTCTTCCTAATCTTTCTAATCGTTTAAAATATTTTGATCTCATTCTCTACTTTAAATATTTCAGTGGTCTAATTTCAAACTACTGGTTAGGTCTCCGCATTCCAACTGTAAGAACCTGCAATACATCATACTTTTTCATCCTGTATTTTCGCCTTTCTCTCTCACAAAGATTTTTTTTTTTTTTTTACTGTATAACATCTCATATACAGCCTGTGGAACCATACCTATATTGCGATTTTAATTTTTTTAAAAATAAGTGTAAATCTATTTTGTATTATACATAATGTAACTTTTGTTTTGCTATGTTTTTAATTTTTAATGTGTCTTTTATAATTTATTATTATTTTATTTTTTATTTCTTGTTTTCTGGGGGGGTGGAATACAATCATCTGACATTTCCAACTGTACTAGAAATAAATAAATAAATAAAATATACCAGTAATTGGCTATTCCTACTTTTTTATACCAGGAAATGCATTTGGGTCAGAAATTTCATGAGTGAGCTTATTTAATATGTTGTTTCTCAGCCATTCTCAATATAGGCCTGGCTGAATTTCTCACTATGACTAAAAAACAGCTCTAGATAGAAAGAGCCAAAACGAATAGTTATAAGTGATAATAGTGATAATAACTAGTAAATTTCTTACTGAATGCACCCATTGTTATGTATAAAGCTATTCTCCTTAGTTTTGACACTTTAATATTGCATTGATCTTGTTAGCAGTTAAAAAGTTTTAAATTAGTCTTTTTATCTCATCAGAGAGAGAGAAAAGACAGTTTGATACATGAGAATTAGAAATAGTATACTTTGGTTTTATCAAATTAGGATTGTGTTTGTTATAGAAAATAAAATTAGTCATTGATTTCAAAGATTTTCTTGTTCATAAGTTTGAAAGTGAAATTTTTGATGCATAAATAAATTTATTCTACAGCTTTGAAATTTAAATTTCTTCATTTTTAACAGTTAAAAATAGTAGACTTTACTTGTCTCTTGAAAATTAGGTCAAAGACACTTACTGTATGTTGCAATTGATTAGTATCAATGATTCAATATGTTACACATTCTTATTTCGTTCTTTCTTTCTGGCAGTTGTTGGACTATAAGAGAACTTCAGGAAGTAGAATGTAATACATTTAAATACTACTTTAAGAGTATATTTCAATATAATTATAATTATCTGTAAGTTTATAATAGTAATTTGAAAGAGTTGTAAAGTAGAAGTTCTTAGGATTTTATATGTATAAATTAAGCACATCTTACTCCTCTTTGGGCTGTATTTATCAAACTTTTCATTAGATCATATGCTCTTCTATGATATTGCCGAGTTTTATTTGACTTTTATTAAATTGTAAATTAATTATTTTATAAAATTTAGACTAATGATAGATTATATTGCTACCAGACAAGTTTTTTTATAATTTGAATAAAAGCTTTTAATTTTTAGAATATTTTGAATATTTTTAAAGTAGTAAAATTAGTAAACAGAATTATTATGATATTCAAAACCCTTGTAGAGGCATCTTTTGCAGCTGATTCTTTTATCATATTGTCAACAAATCTGTATCAGAATTACTGTAATACTATTTAAAAGTTTAAAAAGAACTTTTTCTAGAGTTTTATTAATTTAACTGTTCAAATATGATAATTAATTAGCTTAGCTTATTTTATGTATAAGATGGACTTATTATAGTAATATAACTCTCTGTAAGCCTGATAGTTACACAAATATCAGTTACTGTAATAATATATCTGTCAAGTCTATTAATAATTAATATAGTTTATAAAATTCTAAATTTCTATAAAAATATAAATTTATATTCTACTCTGTTTGACTGCTTCTTAAGATAATTTTCATAACTAGAATAGTGGAAGAAGAGATTTTATTTTATTGTGTTTGTTTCATACTGCAGTTAAATATCAGAAAACATTATAAACAAATAACTGTTATGCATATACATATCAAAGCCTAAAGCCAGATATTGGATTTTTTTAGCCATATATTTAAGTCAAATTTTGATATTAATTTAAAAAACAGTGTAAATATAGTCCAAAAAAGCAACAATATTTGGCTTAAGTTTGGAAATAACTTTCATTATTATGCACTGATCTAAATTACTTTTGAATGTTAGTATAATAATGGATGACACCATTACATTTCCTAGATTCCCAGAGTCCTAGATTGTTCCATTTATTACTATTGTTTTTTTGGATTCCTAAATCAATTTACTGTAAATTGCAGTAAAAATGAGTAAAATACAACAGGAGTTTAGTCTCAACTACTTTTGATAATACCAGGTTTGATACCCAAGATAACGGGAGGCTTACATGCAATATTCACAGTCGAATCATGCATAAATATATTGGATAATCTCTTAAGCATTTGCATGTTTCAATATGTGACACAAGCCTTCTGTTGGATACCAAAATCTTTAGTGTTATTAAATTTAGCTAAGATGAGGCCCTGGAATTACTACAGTTAGTCGAATAATTAGTTTAATAGCTGTTATATTAATAGAATTTCACTGGGTTATACATCATAGTTTGATATTTTAATACTTTTCAATAATTTATTAATAAACAAACTTTTTTATTGCAATTTAGATGCATACAAATTTAGTTTTTATTTAATTAACAGAGTATTTTCTACAAAAAGCTTTAATACATAATTAAAATTAGTGATTTAAATATGTATTTATTTTATTTTTTCTTTTCCGATATTACAATAGTCAGTTTAAGAGTGAATAAATAATTATCTAAACTTAAATATCTTAAGCTTATTACATAAATGCTGATAAAAATCAATGTTTATGTAATGAGATTAAAGCATATAATCTCTCGTAAAAATTTTATAAACTTTTAATCTCTGGAGAGAATTAGTAGGTAAGGTCTGTAAACTAAATGCTGCTTTAAATTAAAAGAAAAAGATTATGAAATGATTTTTAAAAGAAAATGTAAATGCATTATGCAATATCCTGTAATTTAACATTAAACAAGTAGTATTTTGACCTTCCTCTAAATTTTTCAAAAATGGAGAGAATTTTCCTGGAAGAGAGAAAGGTCAACATGGAATTCACAAGTGTTTTCCCATCTTTTGTTACTATTTTTAATTGTGTTGAATGTTTTCCACTTAGTAATTTTCAAAGGAAATGATTCAGAGATGATAAAAATTTACGTTGAAGGATGTGATGAAACTAAAAACATCCTAAATTTATTAAAATGTATTGGCAAATATATATGTTTTGGAATAATAAAACATACAAAAGTTAATATATTATATTATATACAGAATTCCTTTGTATAAAAATACAAACTATAAAAAATTGCATTTTTAGCATAAAATATTAAGTTTTTAATTATTTTATGTAAATTTATTAAATTTTTTTATTAACAGCATATGTTTTGATTAATAGCAATATTATAGCTATACTTATTATATATAAAGTATGTTATAATTAATGTATTTTAAACTACTATATATAATGTATTTTTTTTCCTTGGAAAATTGCCAAGGATATATGCTATTTCTCTTTAATTTCCTGGGAATTTATATTGAAATTTTATTGTATCTATTTAGGTTTCTTTAGAAAATAAGCAAGCAGATGTAACAGTTGATAGCAGTGTCATTACCAGTGCTGAATTGATTAGTGCTATTGAAGATATGGGTTTTATAGCAAGATTGTCAAACAATTCTTCCAATATTAGAAAAGTAACCATTCAGGTGGAAGGTATGACGTGTAATTCTTGTGTTAAAAACATTGAAGGAAATATATCTCAGATGGAAGGTGTTGAAAGAATACAAGTTTCTCTCGCAGAAAAATTAGCAACTGTTGTATTTGATTCGACGCTGACAAGTCCCGAAATGCTATGCTCAAAAATTGATGAGATGGGTTTCGTTAGTAGTCTTCCGATACAGAAAGAACTTCCGTACAACCAAGTAGTTACAATTATTATATATATAGAAGGTATGACGTGTCATTCTTGTGTTCGCAATATCGAAGAAAACGTAAAAACTAAAGCGGGTGTTCTGAACGTTAACGTGTCGCTCGAGAAAAAACTCGCCGCAATTGAATATAATCCTTCTGTCATTAATCCTGAAGAACTGAGGACCACAATAGATGATATGGGTTTTGAAGCTTCATTATCAAAACCAAATTTACAAGCAGTAAATAGTAATGCCATTCTGGCAATAGAAGGAATGACCTGCATGTCTTGTGTAAAAAATATAGAAAGTAATATATCAGTTATTCCGGGTGTTATTAATATTGAAGTATCTCTTGCTGAACGTAAGGGACATCTTCAGTACCAATCATCTGTGATATCTGCAGTGCAAGTTGCTGATAAAATAGAAGATATGGGATTTAAATGTCATGTTATAAATGATAGTGCTCAAATTAATGGTGTTCTTCCTAATCAAGTTTTAAAGTTAAAAAGTAAAAATCATTCTCCGTCAAAAGATAAAGTAGATTTAGGAATTTTGGTTGCAAGTAAGTATATTTTTAAAACTTTTTAATGTAAAATTAAAATCATATCATTAATTAATCATTTATTTGGTTATAATAGTAAGTAAGTATAATCATTATGCAAGTCTGAAAAATGTAGATAAGAAGCCTGCACACTGTCAAAATTATCTACAGCAGAATTATTACATCAGAACTGAATTAGATTAAATTATCTGTAAATGGGATGCAGTATTATAGCTAAAATGTACTCATACAGACATTAAAGAAATATTTGAGAACCTGGATCTATTAATGTGTATGATATACTTCATTTTTAGGTTAGACTTACTTATCAAATGTAATGAAATTATATAATAAAACACCTTTAATTTTATTTAAAAATATATTAAAATGTATTTTATTAAAGCAAATGTAAACCTGCAATTACAATTAAAATTGCTTTAAGCTTCTTTAAAATTTACGATGTTATGGGAAGTTACCGGTGGAAATTCTTTTTAAAACTGTTTGCTTTTCTTTTATGTACCACACTAAAGTGGCTAAGTTTTATAAAATATGTGATGTACTATGTTTTATTGACAAAGTAATCTTCCACAATTCACCTAAGATAATGTTGAATTTTTGTTAAACAAGTTTTAGTTAATCAGGACTCTATTCTATACCTATTTACCCGAATATAAGACACCATCAAATCTAAGTAAGGCACACCTTAATTTCTACATACTTGCTCATGGACTTTTATTTTTTTTGAAAAAAATAGAAGTTGAAACAAAGTTATGCCAACAGAATCAGTTCTGTTCACTTTGAATTTGTTCAGTTATTTATTACACCAGTGTTTTTCAACCTTCTTGAATACACGACCCCTTTATAAGTTAAAAAATTCCAGCTACCCCCAGGGCCATATTAAAACTATATCGGTGGTTTTAAAAAGTACATACTGTATTTAATTTTCTTTCTTTAAATATCAATTGAAAAACCAATTGTACTGTAAAATAAGCAGGCACAGCCTTCTAACTGAAATTTTAGATTTTTTTATTGTAGTGTAGGACTTACAAACACTTGTCTTTTTCTTTTTCACCCGCATCCCCCGTATAAGGCTTTGCGACCCCCCTGAGGGTCACGACCCACAGGTTGAAAAACACTGTATTACACAATAAAATAAGTTGTGTATCACTGTTTTCTGTAGTGTCAATGCCAGAAACATCCATGTCACTTTTCAGGCTAGGCTCTTCTGAATTATCATTGGATTTGGTGCTCACATCTTGCTACATGCAATCATCCTCTGTGCCATTTCTTCATGCAACATTTCTTGAATAAGTACTGTACAAGTATTTTTGGAATTTTCATTGAAGTGGCATTACAATAACAGACTAGCAAGATCAAGTTAAGTTGATCTCTTAAACATTTATTGTTACAAATATTGGTTTAATAAAATAATCAAAATGACACAATAAAATTAGTACAGAGATATAAAATGTATGGCACTAGACTTTGCTAATTATGCAGTATTACATCAAATCTAAGATGCCATTGAATCACCGTATTTTCAGAGATACTAAAACCTGAAAAAAGGTGTCTTACATTTGAGTAAATACAGTATATAAATTTGTTTTTCTTATGCAGCTACAGCACATAGTGGCATCACTAAGGGAGTGTGAAAGTGGGCACGTGCCCCTATGGCTATGAAATGAGCCTGTAGAATTTTTTTATAATTAATGTTGAATCAGGTACCAACTATGAGTGTTGCCTCAGGCACCAAAACTGTTTGGCACAGCCCTGGCAGCACATTAACCTCTCCAGTTTTTCTCATTGGAAGTTGGTATCTCATAATCCAAATTATTTTCATTTTTGCTAAGTTAATTTTTTTGTTTTCCTATCTCATTCTGCCCTGTTAGTACTAAGGAGACTTTTTTTAAGACCCGCCATAGTGGCAACAGAGTAGTGAGAGAGGGGTACCCAATACATCCAGAATGAATCACCCATTAAAAATTCCTGGGGTTGCTTGCCTGGATTTGATTCCTGGTCCCCAAAGCAGTATGCTAATGCCTTAATGTATGGCTGTTGATGTGAAAAGACTGCTTTAAAAAGTTTACTTGCTCAAAGATAATGGTAACTATGTATAGTTATAATTAAGTTCATTTTAACTTGCATATTTTAAGACTTGTTAATTCTGATAGCATTAAATGACTGATAACAATATCCGAGATTTTAATAAGCAAATTCTGCCGTGTGGGTGTATTTATATTTATATACATATAAAATAGTGTGTGTAAACTAACAGAAATAATTTATATCCAAAAAATTATAGAATTACTTAAGAATCAATTATAAGTGAAGAAAGTACGTAAAAAAAAACTTTTAAAATGATTTTTGAACAATGATCGTATGTAAAAATTAATTCCGTTTTTCCAGTTTTGTAATCCAGTTTTTCTGGATCCTCGTAACATCTATTGTATTCTCATTCTAAATTATAGCTTTTTTGATATTTTATTTATTTAGTTTACTTATGAAGTGAAAGATGTATTTAAATGTAATCAGACAGTTTAAAAAATTAATCTATACTTTATCAGGCTGCATGAAAGGTCACATATAGCTCAAAGGTCATAGGTTCTTCACGTATGATTTAGAATTAATATGGATAAAAGATAAATATAATATCAGGAACTTACGTACCATGTGCATTTAATTTACATCACACTTGAATGGTCTCTTAAAATGTATCTATTATATGCTGTTCCAGTTTATAACAAATATATTAAAAAGGTATTATTTAGTTCAAGGTAGTTCTTTATTCACAAATATATTACAAAAGTTATAATATTACCTTAATTACGGTTATTTTCAGAAGATAATTGTAGTGTTTATCACATAAGTGATATTCCAAGAATCATTTAAAAGTTAAAGAAACTCAAAATAAAAATATATATTTTCTCATTGTATAATTGAATATGTTCTCAAATTCATCAAACATTTTGTTTGGATTGGCACTGATAAATATTCAGTCTTTTAAAAATAAAAATGTCTTTATGTATTTCCTCTTTCAACAAATTTATAAAATACATACTGTAAAAAATAGTAAAACTGGTAATATAAAATTTATCAAATTCTTTTACAGTGGTACCTCGTTTATCTGGCTCAAATGGGACCAGGGGCCATATTCTGGTCACTGTCTCTGGTCTCTTGTCTCTTGCAAACTGGTCGCTGATTGGCTAATCCAAATGATTAGCCAATCAGTGACTGGCTTACAAGAGACCAGAGACAATGACCAGAATACGGCCCCAGGTCTGATTTGGATGACCAAAATCTGGAAAGTTGTTAATAATATAAATAACACAGTTTATAGACTTTTTATTTTATATTTTTAGTTTCTTCTCCAATGTAACAACCACTTTCTTTCTTTCCTTTAGATGCCATTTTCATGGTGTTTACTGGATTTCACACATGTTTGATGATGACTGAAACTTTGCTAAACAATAGAGGCTTTAGGATGTTGAGTAAATAATAACTCGTGCAGTAATAAACAATAATCTTGTTAACTAACACATTGACTGTCATGAGAAGCACAGCATTTTTATTCAACAGGAAAGTAGCAGTTTTTTAAAATTGAAAATCTTAAAAGATTAGAAAAGGTTCAACGAGATATTAAGTAAATTCAAAGAACACTCTCTCAGAATTCATAACAATGAGCATCAAATGCTGATTCACAGGAAACAAGTTATTCTTGTTACACTCAGACAAGAATTTAGTTAGGAGTTATTTGATTTTTTGCATTTATAGGTTTTTTGTATGCATGTCTTTCTGAGATAGGGATTGTGTTTTATAATCTGGATAAATAGGGTTCCACTGTACTTGTATATAAAGAAAATGTATAGAAGTAAAAAGAAATAAAGAAAATGAAAAGATATGTAAAAAAATAACCAGTGCAAAAATATTACTAGTTGATAAGTATTGATGAGAATTATAAAATAAAACAATTCAAATATACAGTATCAAAATGGAGGGCATATATAGATTAAACACAGTGAACTCTAGCATAATGTCAGTCTGTTTCTATTAAAAGCTAATAAGACGCTCAACAGAAAATAAGTTTTAGTTGATAATAAATATATTGCAATCACATTATTGTATCTTAAAATTAGAGTAGAGTCCTTAAAATTTGACTTTTGGTAACTCGACATTCCATAAAACTTGTCATGTCATTAAAAAAAAAAAACTTATGTGTAATCGAATTTTAAGGTTTATAACCTTTATAACTTAACACTAGCATCAAATAAATTAGTGTTCTTCACTGACAACACTTGATAATAGCATAAATTCTATATGTTAACAAAGAATACAACCCTTCTTTTTTCCAAGGTAACACTGCAAAACACACAATGCAAATGTACCCACTCCAAACTAGCCACTGATTGGGCAATATTTTTGTTTCTTGGGCTGCAATTTGAAAAAATTGTAAACCTGTAAATTTTCATTGCTGTCCATCCCTAAATCTTGAGAATGGACATAGATAGATGTAAGTAGAGACCAGATACAGAAAGTTTAGGGGCAGGAGGCCACGATTAACTATATACAAACTTCCAGTTCGGACCGGAAATCATGTTATTTCAATTCAAAAATTTTCCCTAATTGGAGTTAGATACATGACTGGCATGACACTATTGCTAACAGGAAAAGTATGATGTACAGGGGCTTGCTAACAGGAAAAGTATTATGTACAGTACATACAAGCGCACAAGACATTACTAATTTGAGGTGGAGAGCATATAATTGAAATTAAATAAATTAAAAATATGATTAAAAATTGCAGCCCGACATTGTGATAATGCCACAATAATGTGAGACTAATCAGGGGTAGGATGTTTACGAGGATGTCCCTCTCCTACCACTTATTCGACTCAAGACCTTGAGGTCCGGTCTCGCTTGTCTAAAGGATGGGAAAAAAGGGTTAGGAGAAAGGATCGTTAGATTCTTTCACCTGTCAGGATCTGACACCAATCTATCAATTTATCGCGGATAGATACGCGGATGGATGGGGAATTATCACGAGCGATCTCGTCGAGGACTTCGGGTTCAGTATGGAGTGGAAAAT
>NW_019384309.1:894604-944649 GCF_000671375.1 Centruroides sculpturatus | reverse complement strand
TTTTGCTGTTTGTACAGCATTTTTTCCTTTATGATAAAAAAAAAAAGAAACAAGTTTCGATAAGACACATTGTTTGCATCCACTTTTGCAATGAGACAAATTAAACAATATTTGAATAATCTTAACGGTTTTTTTGTAACACATCTCAAGGTCATTTATTGTAATATTCATTGGTTTGTATATTTCTAATCATTTTCACGTCGATCAGTGTCTCAAATGTTGGCTATCAAAAATCGCTATGAACTTTCCAAACAACCCAATAATAATAGTTATATTAAAAGTTTGGTATATTTTTGACTCTACCATGTATAAAGCCTTGTTACTTTTATATTGAAAATTTGAAGTAGCTTTATGATAGGATAAGATATATTTTAATTAAGTATTGTCAAGATTGAAACCATAATTGCTTAAAATATTTGGATCTAAATTCAAAATTTAATACAATTAATTAATAAGAAGAAATATTTAATAAGTTTTTGTAAGATAGCTTTATATTTTTGTGTAAACATTTTTCAGCATGATAACAGTTGAATGATTATGCCGAAGAATTGCTATTGGCGTAAGTTACACCAAACATTTGGTGTAACAGTTACACCAAACATTTGGTGTAACTGTTTCAACAGAATATGTGTAGAAATGAGAGTAATTTTGCATATACAGTATATTTTTATTAATAAGTCATTGTATTAGTAAAATTAATCAGTCATTTCTTACACAAATTATTCATCTTAAAGCACTGTTTTCCAAATTTTGGACTATCCCCTTTCAGTGCTATTTCTTATATTTACATATATAAACATCAGTAAGCATGATGTATTAATAATAAATCAAACAGTTGCTGTAATTAATCAGGTTAATTAAGTGCTATTATTAACGACTAACTATTGAGTTTATTTCTTATATTGCAATTGTTTCATTTATTTCTTATATTTTTTGTTTGTTTTGAAATGAATATTTGTGCTTGTCTTTCAACAACTATACTGCCCTTACCTTCCAGTATTTCTCAAGTCTTCTACCACCTTCAAGAATGTGGTAACACCTTCTTTGGAAATCACTGTTTTAAAGCAGTATAGTTCAGATTTATCTTAAAGACTACAGTTTATAGTGGATAACTATTCAGCTAATCATAGTCTTTATCTAACATATGTAATTTGTGTAAAAATAATTTCGATAGTTTCTTCTTTCAGTTTGAATTATAAATATTATTTTTGTTATTTTGTTTAATAAAGATTTTTAATGATTTACACAATTGATGATTGATTATTATTTTTCAGGAGATTCTCATAAATCAAAATCTATAAATATACCTGCAATTAGCGGAAGCGATGATCTTGAAAAGTGTTACCTCAGAGTGACGGGTATGACGTGCGCTTCGTGCGTCGCCGCTATCGAAAGACACTTAATGAAAGTTGAAGGTTTGTTGAAATGTAAATATTTCAGTAATTAAGATAAACAATAATCAATGATTATTATATATATAGTTTTAATTAAACAGACAAACATCTTAAAAAGTAAATATTTTAATTAGATAAGTATATATTACAAATGTTTTTGACATTTACATAAATTTTTATTATATGTGACTGAAAATTTTGTTTGAATATACAATTTTACATTGAATTAGGAATTGAAAATAAAATACCTAAATAAATAACAGATTGGGTTATTAATAATTATCCATTTATTCCGTTGAAATTGCTCTGATTATTTGTTTAATTCTTACATTTTATATTTTTTATTACTTTTAATATTTACCAATTAATTCACATTTTAGTTTAAATAATTATAAAAAGTATAATAAGAGCTGAAATTATTTCCATTTACTTCGTTAGAATTGAGCCAGACACACAATTACTATATATATTTTGTGTATAAATGTGCTATGAGTTTTTTCAAATAAAATCATTTTATACAATTTATTGATAAATATAATTATAATTAAATTTAATGAAGAAATTTTTAATTTTTAAATAATTACATTGTATCTTTTGAAAATGCTAAATGTAAATAAACCAACAACTACTGGATTATATTATTGGGGTATTATATCACGACTATTTTAGATTAATATAACCGATGATGGTTATCTAAGGTTTAAAAAGATATGTGGAAGAGGAGATTGGAATGGAGGCTCGGGTGACATAACTAACAATGCATCCGTACAGTAAGTGGCAGTTGTGAGTTCGAGCCTTACTCTGGGTCGATGTTTTCTCCTCCAGAATTTTCTAAATTATTTAATTTAATTATAATTATTAAATCTAACAAGAGATGTCACCTAATGCCTCCCTCTACTGGCAAATTATTTAGTAATTAATTTAAAATAATTGTGATATAATAGCTTAATATAATGGAACATAATTTATATACAATGGTCCTAAATATATTTTTAAATGATTTGCTGGTAATGACTATGGATAACAAAATCTAGCTGTTCTAAATCTGTTTTAAGTATTCTTAAAATAATAATAATAATAAGTTTGTCTTGGTTAATTTATGGGCCATCCTGTATGTAATTAGGAAACTTTATTATATTTTAGTTTAAAAAAATTAACAGCTATCAATATAATCCTTCCAGAATTTGATAATGAAGTATGTAATGTTTATATTTTAAAGATTGCTTCTAAAATTTTATTTATTCTTTTAATGAAATTAAAATAAAATTGACGAAGCTATTTAATATTTCTGCAGGAGTCCATTGCGTGTTGGTGGCACTTATGGCGCAGAAGGCAGAAGTAAAATTCGATCCTGCATACGTAATGCCCTCTCAGCTTGCAAATATTGTCAGTGACTTAGGCTATCCTTCGACCGTTTTGGATGACGTTTCCTCGCAATATGGAGAAGTGGAATTATTAGTGAGTAAATTTATATTTTTTTATGTAAATTTTTAATAAAATTTTAAAGATGATTTCATTGACAAACATTCATTAAATTGCATTGTTATCAAATCAATAAATTCAAAGTGCATTTCTATACATTTTTTTAGATTAGGGGTATGACTTGTGCTTCGTGCGTCCACAGTATTGAATCTAATATTTTGAAGCTACAGGGTGTGGTGTCGGCAGTCGTTGCACTTTCTACAAACAGGGGTCATTTTAAATTTGACCCCGAAGTTACTGGTCCAAGAGATATCATTGAAGCCATTAGAGTAAATAAATTTTTCAATTTCTTTAGAAGATACAGATAATTTATACTACAGTATTTTAATAATTTTTAAATTTTCTATTTATATTTCACAGAAAATTTTATAAACTTTCAAAATATAATTAAACTTATTAAAATACTGGTTTATTAGTTTTTTAATTATTATCAATAGTAGTTTTTCAATAATTATCAAAAACTAGATGCAATTCATTCAAAATTTGAAAATACTACTATTTAAAACATTCGAATAGACAAATTTAACCTGTTATCATTAACATAACAGGAAAGTAACTATCTCATATTAAAAATTAACAAAGACAGATGATTTAAAAAATTAATAAAAGTGTATATAATTACTTATATATTAATAAAAGGACACACTACAAAAGAAAAATGTAAATATGATGATAAAATTGCAAATACAAATTGAAAGTTTTAAAGTCCTTACACACTGATATGTGTGAGTGATGCACAACATACGACACACAGTCATACATGAAGGTATAGGAAAATGAGAAATACACACATTATGAATAAACACATGAGAAATACACATTTTACTGTCTACATCCATCATGCACATTAGCATTTCACACTATTTACATATGCAAGATGTCCTTTTGTACTAAATCAATTATGTTCTATTACCTTCTTTCTGTATGATGCATCATTTTTGAGTTAGGAGCACTAATTACTGAATTTCATCACTGGAGACACTGCAAGCAAAAATGTCTTGTAGCATGTAGTTACTTCTCTATAACTATACAGTGTGTTCATAGTTGTAGCTAACTGCATTCAGGAGTGCATCTCTTACTTGGAGGAATAAAGACTACTATGCATCTTATAAGCATAATACATTTTTTAAATTAAATTTGATGACAAATTTAAAATTATTTTAGTGTCATTAATATTAATAATAGTGCAATATAACTGATACTTGTTATCATAATATTCTATGAATACAGATGTATTAAAATAACAATAATATCAGTAATGTTAACATTAGTAGCATACATAAATAAAAAATTTACTCTTAAAGAAAGTATGTTAAAAAATTTTGTTTAGGGACTGGGATTTGATGCTTCGCCAATGACGGATTGTACTCGAGACGCAAGCTATTTGTCACAAAAAGAGGAAGTTAAAAAGTGAGTCTGGTAATTAAAAATTTAAAAATTGATTATGTTTTATTCACATTTTATGTTTATATAATTATAAATGACTTCTTCACAAAAGATAAATTTATAGTCAATGTATGAAATGATTATTTTGTTCTTTTTTTGCGATTGTACAAAAGTGTAATGTTAAAAAAATGAAATAATCATTTTATACTCTTCAGAAAATTCAGAGTTTTAAATATTATCAATATAATTTCTCTTCATTTATTCTAGTTTTAAGTTAAACATTTTATAGTCAAACAATAAAAATGTCCAAATTTATCAAATTTTCTTTGCTTTTTTAATGTGTAAATTAACTTTTTACAAATTAAAAAATATTTAATTGTACATTGGTTCGAACAGTTGCTTTATACAATTACATTATTAGATTTTAATCAGATATTACAGAAACTTTAAGTTCAAAATCCTTTTAATAGTTTTTATCTGTTGAATTAACCATAACTTAAAATTTTAATTATTTAAAAACATTTCACTTTTCTTTTTTTAAGAAATATGTAAAATGTTAACTAGGTTTTCTCTCAATAAAATTTTATTTGTAAATCTGAATTGTTATATCCTTATAGCTTGTTAAATGAACTTATTTGTTTAATTCTATGAATTTTTTATATTGATATATAATTTTTAAATTTTTGCTTGGATTTTTCATTGTGCAAGATTCATTAACTTGGACCAGTTTTATGATTATTTTCACGTTACTTACAGTTAAAGAAAACTAATCAAACTTAAGGATGGAAATATCCATAAGAAACAAACTTGTAAACAAATAAATCTAAATAAATTTTGATCTTCAACCTTTTGATGCTATTTAAAAACAACTTGTAAAATAAAAGATAAAAATACATGTTATGATAATTAAAATTTTGGGGTCTCTACAAAGCCAGATATTGAGCATGACCTAATTCACCCAAAATTGTTTCTGATTTCAAAAGAGTTTGGGTGAAAAGCAGTTATGGACGATGCCTGGAAAATGCTGTGACAAAGTTCCTACAGTGGAGTCACAGCAGCCACAAACACTGAGACATAATAGATAGAGACTATAATTTGTGTAATATCCATGTTTCATAAACATAATTTTAGTACTTTTGAAAATGCTGTGTTGTTTGTATTAAGCCATTGGACATCTCTTATTATTAAAATTAACATTTTGATTTGATTAACATTTTGATCTTATTATTAATTAAAATTCTTTTGATTCTGCACAGAGTTGAGAATTATTTTTTATAATTTTTTACAGATGGAGAAATTCTTTCTTCTTTTCTTTGGTATTCTGTATACCTGCCATGGCAGTTATGATGTATTTCATGGGATTGAGAATGACCAGAGGAAAAATGGACATGTGCTGTGTAGTACCCGGTCTGTCTGCTGAAAATCTTTTTCTGTTTCTTCTTGCTACACCCGTGCAGGTAAATATTTCTGACGTTAAGTGTTCAAGCATTATATCGTTTTAAATTAATAGCATAACTCTTGCTTTTATTTCTTTAGTTTATTGGTGGAAGATATTTTTACATTCAGGCGTACCGTGCGCTGAGGCACAGAATGGCAAATATGGACGTTCTTATCATGTTGGCAACAAATATTGCTTACTTCTACAGTATTAGCGTGTTAATATATTTTATGGTTACTAATTCGAGTTACAGCCCTAAAACATTTTTTGAAACCCCACCCATGCTCTTGGTATTCATTTCTCTTGGCAGGTGGTTGGAACACATTGCAAAGGTAGCTTTTATATTTATTTTTAATTATAATCTTTCATATAAAAATGAGTATAATTATGTAATCATTTCTATGTTAAAGTTTGTGTATTTACAAAATGTATGCTAAAAGTTCAATTTATTTTTGACGCCACCTCATGCATATAATATATATTCACATAAAACAATTTAAATATTATCCTGTTTTAATGACAAGATGTATTTTCAAGAAAATTATAAATAGAACAAGCAGTTATTTATTACGACATCATCACAATGCCGGGCTGCAATTTTTAATCAATCATATTTTTAATTTATTTAATTTAAAATATATGCTCTCCACCTCAAATTAGTACTGTAATGTCGTCCTGTATATCATACTTTACTGTTAGCAGTAGAGTTGTGCCAGGTCATCTGTGTAACTCCTTATGGGGGAATTTTTGAATTGAAATAATGCGACTTTCAATTTATATTGGAAGTCACGTTATTTCAGTTAATCTGAGGCCTCCTGTCCCTAAGCTTTTCGTATCTGGTCTTGAATTTCATTTACCTAACGCCGTTCTCAAGATTAAGGAAAGACAGATAGATGATAGTGGGGATTTATAGGTCTAGAATTTTTTCAAATTGCAGCCCAAAAAAAATGAACATCATGTATTCCTTAAACAACATTTTCAATATTGTTTAAGTATTACAAAGTATTTTCAACAATTTTCTATTTGTTTAAAGAATACAGCATCCAAAAATTATCAATTATTGCATATATGAGATATCAAAAAGATCTGAACTGGTTTGTGTGTGAACTTATTATCTTCAAAATAGTAATTGTTTTAAAAAAATGTTTTTCCATTCAATCTTAATATTTACAAATTGCAGGGAAAAACTTCAGAGGCATTGGCAAAACTAATGTCACTCCAGGCGACCGAGGCAACGCTTGTCAAATTAAACGATGTCGAACAGGTAGTCCACGAAACGCAGATAGATGTAGAATTAATACAGAGAGGAGATATTTTAAAGGTAAAGTTACAAAGTATTTTAATTTTTTCTGATTTGTACAATGTATTATGTGCATAACTTTTACATATATGAAATGAAGTATGTTAGAAATAAAAGATTTTAAAAATTTCTTTTTATTCAGTCCACATTTAGAGCCTTTAATATATATTCATTTCTTCAGAAATTTTGTCTAAATGTAGAACTGTTCAAAGTTATATATTCAATACTTACTTTTTTATATTGAACTTTTTGCCATAATAAGTGCTATATTTTTTCTCTCAAATATTCTGTTTCTATATAGTTTTTAATATGTATTAGTTATTAGTTTTTGTAGTAATTTTTGTAGAATTGCTTGAGTTATCTAGAGATTTTTATTTGTTGTTTATTATAAAAATATAAAGTAATAAATTTCAAAGTACTTTAATTTTGTTCTAAATGTAATAAAATCTAAAAGTTTTCCAAATTACAAAATGGAATTATGACACTACGAATTAAGTTATAGTAAGATCTTAGTTATCCAGGATTGCATTACTGGAATGCCAAAAACATGCATGAATACAGCAGTGTATTATAGCTTCATGGGGCCCTGGCAGATTTGAATTAGGGAGCCCCCACATACAGTGTTGATTTCAGACATTTGTCTTTGGGAAATATTTTCTTATAAAAGATTTATTCGAGGCCCCCATTGGTGGAAGCTCCAGGTAATTGCCCTTTTTTGCCCGTAGGATAACCTGCCACTGCATGGATGAGTCATTAAGCACCACAAATTGTTTTATGACTCATTTGCTTTTCAGGCATACTTTGGTAAGGGAATGGTATACTTTGCTGATGTGCCCAGTTTGTTTTAAGTAGCCCTGTTAAGTAGTTGTATGCATTGTTCTCTTCACTCTTCACATTTCTTAGGAAATTTATCTGTTCTGTTTACTGGGTACAGAATTTAAACAATACCAGTTAACTATGATGACATCTTTTACATTTATCCTAGCTAATAGTGTACCATAATGTTCGACATCTAAAACATTACTCAAAATTTACATAAGTCGTTACCATTAGGTTGTGATTACTCTAGGTTTATGTAATTGTCACATTGGTCACTTAAGTGTTAAATTAGGCAGTAGTAGTAAGTTAAAGTGAGCTTTAACTTTAACTTTGCATATTAAACTGTCTTCTGCTTCAATGATTTTTTTCAAATTTTATACAAGTTATTTGTTTTCCATTATAATAACTGATAAGTTTATCAAGTTACATAATTGTGATTATAACAATCTGACAATGTGATAGTTTGAAAGTTTGTTGATCCCAATTGGTTCAATATCCTTCTGTCTGACTTAATATTCTAACAAAAATAGAGAGATTTCAATTTTCTATCAAAATATTGAATGGTATAATTGATGAAAAAACAGAAGTTTAGACCTCAATTTGATGTCTAAATTTCTACTGTTTGATCATTATTAAATATAAAATTAGCTAAAAAATAAATAACATTTAACGTAGGTGGTGCCAGGTGCAAAGATTCCCGTGGACGGTCGTGTGGTGTCGGGAACCTCCATGGCCGACGAGTCTCTCATCACTGGCGAGAGTCTTCCTGTCCCGAAACGCCCCGGCTCTCAGGTCATAGGCGGCTCGATCAATCAGAACGGACTGCTACTGATTTCAGCCACCCACATTGGTAAAGACACCACTCTGGCTCAGATTGTCAAACTGGTAGAAGAAGCTCAAACGTCAAAGGTATTTTTTATATTTATTCACATTAAATATAATTACATTTATCTTGTAAAGATTGTGTACTCACAATCTTGTTAAACCATGAATGACTCATTGTTCGATGAGTTCAAATGATCATTTGGGTAAATTTTGAATAGTATTTATTACCTGCAGCTTCTGTTACTGTATTTTACTATAAGGTGCAGGTGCACTTAAATTTTCAAAATTTGACCTTTAACCTATAACAGTGGAGGTTGTATTTGTCTTCAAACTTGTGGTTGAAGAAACACTTTGAAATTTTGCAATTAGGCATGCATACATGCATAGAAGAAAGACATTGGCTGTACACAAAGTGTTTAGCTGGCAGAAAATAGGGTAAGGGGAAGGAGGAGGGAGAGGAGATAGACAGTAGAGAAAAGCAGGATCCCTCTGAATGGCATACATAAGGCTACGGTACTCTCTGTGTTTGATGTTGGAGTGCAGTTTTTAGGCTGAAGGGTCTGAAAGAAAACCTGAGTGTATCAAAACCAATAATTGAGTGCTGCCACGAATAGCGAAGTGTAGAAGTTAGTAGTAAGTTTAGGCAGCTACAGCTCAGTGCTGTCATCTAATAACCAAAGCATTCTTCCATTTGTACATATTTCCATTGCTAGATGCTAGGTGAATTGTGGTTCTAAAATGTTCAAAAAGACTGTTCTAAACAGCTTTAGAAGGAATATGTTGTTTTAATTTTTCTGTTTGTTACATGAAATTATTCATGTAATGTTTCAGTCCTTTATTTATATGCTATAATTTATTCACCTGTATAGTAAGTACAAGTGTAAGAAACCTTGTAGCTGAGTTCACAGACATAATAGCGAAATTGTGGCTGAAGTTTTCATCTCTAAAACTTGAACATTGAGCATCACTATCTTGTAAGCAGCATTTGACATTCACATTTTACAATCTTGCTAATGTGTGTAATAAATGCATTGTAATTGTACACTTCTAGTGTTTATTGATAGTACCATACTTCTGCTGAGAACATCTAAAATATTCTAGTGTACATAAATAATTTAAGTATATGTTTTCCTTTAATATTTTAAGCTCTAAGATTTTCAACATTTACATAAAATGTCCTCCTTGGGAGGTGATTTTAGAATGACTGATGCGTGTCAAATGTCAAAACTCTACTGAAGAAACAACACAGAAACCTTTGTTTACTATTACTATTAGGTACACTAACCAAGGTCATTTATATATTTTAGATTATTGTACAATTCATTAAAACATGAAGAAAATAATCTAAAATACAAGATTTTAGTGAGTAACAGACAAAGTTTTTGATGAAAAAAGTGCAATCACAAATAAAATAGAATGGCTTTAGAAAATCAAACATTCTATGTACTGTACAGTACATATTATGTATATATACAAATAGCTTATATTTTAGTAAAATTTAAATTACGAAACAAATTAATATTTTTTCTGTGCAAATCTAAATTAATTGTATTTATTGCGTGTTTGTTTAGGCTCCAATACAACATCTTGCAGACAAAATAGCAGGCTATTTTGTTCCAGGAGTCGTTTTCGTTTCAGTGCTGACGTTACTGGGTTGGATAATCGTCGGATATCACTACATCGGAGTAATAAAATCGTATCATATGACTCACGTAAGTGTTTAACAAATTTCTGCCTTTAAAATATTTTAAATTGAAAACAAGTATTCAGTTTATGTAAAGTCTTTGGTTTTGAAAAAAAGAACAAAATGGAAAGCTTGTTTTTCATTTTAAACATGAATTTAATTATTGATGTAAGTTATTACAAGACTGTAATCTGGAGATTGATTATTTTAAACTTTCTGTGTAAATTGTCTTTAATTTTTGAATTTACCAGTATATGTATGATACATACAGTTTTATTAATGAAAATCAAGCTTTGTAACGTTAGATATACGGATTACCTTGGTTAACATGGGGATATAATGCTTAAAGGTAATACAGGACTTGTAGTGATTCTTTGGGAACATATGAATCAAGGACTGGCTGTCATTGCTTCACTTTTGAATCCTATTTGGCTTTGTCATCAATTAGTACATAACAAACAGTTGTATTTTCTCTATATCTTGCTATTTTTCTACTCATTTACGACACTATGATCCTTAAAAATATCTAGCAAAAAATATTTGGATTTTTGCAGAGATTTCTTACAAGATTTGCTGCTGTAGATAACTGGTATATTTTATCTATCAATTTTTCATTTCTGCACTTTGATTTAGAAAATCTGTTGTAATATGAAGAAGTATAGAATAGATACTACTAAAAAATACTAACTATTGATGAACATAATTTTGTATGGATGGTTTGCACATTTTGCATGCAAAACAGATTATTTCTTTCTTGCAATGCAATGACAAGCAGACATTCAGATTTATGCAAATAAAATATTTTTTCAATTATTAAAACCAATGGGATCGGTGGTAATATTAACACACTAAAAATAAAATTTTTTATTTTTAGTGTGTTAATATAACTAAAAATTTTTTTAGTTAAAAACAAGTAAAAATTATACTCTTTCTATTTCCGACTTCGAGGATTCTATGAGCCCAAACAAGTAGCAAGGAACAATCATTATTTTATTAATTTTATTCATATGCATTTCGCCATCTAGGCCTCCTCAGTGGATACATCAGGATGTTATTCGTTGGTTACGTTTTATACTCAACAGCCGTTCCCAGCATGCATCAACAATCGTTCCAGCATTCAAATTAAGTAAATTTACATGTTCGGCGATACAGAAATGTTCTACAATTTTTCTTTCTAAGTTATTTTCTATTCTATACAAAATTTTAGTATTTTTTATATTTATATTACAATTAAATTTTCTGCAATGTAAAAACCATGCTGATTCCGTTCTTCTCAGTCTAATGGCTGCCTCATGTTCCTTTACTCTCAACTCCAATCTTCTTCCGGTTTCTCCAATGTAATAATTTGGGCTTCCACATGTACATGACATCCTATATACGACACCGGCGATTTTAAATTGGTCTCTGGGCGAATTTTCACTGTTTATTATGCTGATAATGTTTGACATCTTATTCTTTTGGCTCGCAACTATGCATACAGAAAATTTTTTAAATATTGGTTTATATTTTTCAAAAACTTTAGTAACATAAGGAAACTTTACATAAGAAATATCTTCTATGCTGTTTTTAACATTAAATCTACGTTTTAAATATAAATTGTACCACTTACAGAGAATATGCTTCGGATAATCATTTAACTGAAATTTTTTAAACAATTGTTTTACTTCGATGTCTATGTTTTCTTGCTGAGTTGTTCGATTTAGTATCTTTCTCAATTCCATATTAAAGACATTCTTTTTATTTTCTAAAGGACAGTAAGATTTAAAGTTAATAGTTTTACCATTATTACATAGTTTTTCATACTTACTAAATGATACACTTGTTTCTTCTCTTTTTATGGTGACATCTAAGAAATTCATTTTATTTTGTTGTTCATCTTCACTTGTAAACTTTAAATTTTTATGTAATCTATTTGCATATTCCTCAATGTGTTTGGATGAAACTATTTGAGAATCATAAACTATTATTATGTCATCTACATATCTTGCATAATATTTAATACCTGTTAGACTTGAAATTCTTTCATCTATTTTATTCATATAGTTATCAGCCAATTTTGGTCCTATAACCGATCCCATGGCAATACCTTTCTTCTGCCTATAATACTCTGTAGAAATTTTGAAGTAATTATTATTAAATACAAAATATTTATTAAATACAAAATATTTTTTCTTTTGGTGTAAAACTATTTCTTGCAGTTCAATTATGAACTTTTATACTCTCTATTGACATGAGCAAAAAATGCAGGATGTTTAGAAAAACTTGTCTATTAGAAAGAATGCATTTTATTTATAGAAAGTTTTATTGAAAAAGCAATGCATTGTATTAACAAATAAATTAGTTCTTAAATCTAGTGTTAATGAAGTTTTAATGCAGTGTGATCCATATTTGGTTGTATAGTACCTCATTCCTATAAACCTCTGATAAATGGGGAGAAGCTTATTTGTTATTTCTTATGATAAAAATCTGTATCTTGTTCCAACATATCCCAATTGTGTTTTCCAGACATTGGTTGATTAGATCTGCAATGATAGAAGTGAATATGACATTCACAAAACTTACATGTTTGCTACTTTTATCAGTCATTCCTTTAAGTAATAATTCGTTATGGCAATAAGTAAGCAGAAAACAAGTAAAGTGGAGTAAGATAAGATTGAATTCTTTATGGGGGAACTGCAATATTAATGTGTAATAGCCTTTATAAGTCAAACTCGGTCAGTTGTAACTGGATTTTTTGAGTGACCAAATAGACCTCACAAGCACATAGTTTGGTTTATAGAGGATATTACACACAATAAGATTGATTGTTTTTTATTAATTGAAAAGTTAGCATTGTTCTGTGAATGAAACAAAAATAGATGATTGCTTTTATAACCCTTCCCCATTTACAAGATAGAATGAACACTGACCAATGTTTATGTGAAAATATTGAGGACTGGAACCTAGGAACCAACTTGTACCAAAATTCTCACAGATAGAGGTTATGCCATTATTAATTCTCTGAAGAATGCAAGGAACTCCTGTGATGACGAGAATAAACATATTTGTAGAAGAACGGGTCTGCTCTCTGGCCATACTTCTATTGCTTGTGGGTACTTCAGAAGCAAACAGCGAGCATCCCAATCTGTCTCCCAAAATGATTAACTTATTCCTGAGTGAACAGAAAAATAATGTATATGTAATATTATTTTAAAAATATTTTCTCGTTTGTATTTCTTACAGAAAGACGGAATGCCCGAGTCAGAAATCATCCTGCAGTTTGCATTCCAGTGTGCCCTCACCGTCCTGTCCATCGCCTGTCCGTGCTCTCTCGGACTGGCCACCCCTTATAGCTTGTTAAATGAACTTATTTGTTTAATTCTATGAATTTTTTATATTGATATATAATTTTTAAATTTTTGCTTGGATTTTTCATTGTGNAAATCTAAAAGTTTTCCAAATTACAAAATGGAATTATGACACTACGAATTAAGTTATAGTAAGATCTTAGTTATCCAGGATTGCATTACTGGAATGCCAAAAACATGCATGAATACAGCAGTGTATTATAGCTTCATGGGGCCCTGGCAGATTTGAATTAGGGAGCCCCCACATACAGTGTTGATTTCAGACATTTGTCTTTGGGAAATATTTTCTTATAAAAGATTTATTCGAGGCCCCCATTGGTGGAAGCTCCAGGTAATTGCCCTTTTTTGCCCGTAGGATAACCTGCCACTGCATGGATGAGTCATTAAGCACCACAAATTGTTTTATGACTCATTTGCTTTTCAGGCATACTTTGGTAAGGGAATGGTATACTTTGCTGATGTGCCCAGTTTGTTTTAAGTAGCCCTGTTAAGTAGTTGTATGCATTGTTCTCTTCACTCTTCACATTTCTTAGGAAATTTATCTGTTCTGTTTACTGGGTACAGAATTTAAACAATACCAGTTAACTATGATGACATCTTTTACATTTATCCTAGCTAATAGTGTACCATAATGTTCGACATCTAAAACATTACTCAAAATTTACATAAGTCGTTACCATTAGGTTGTGATTACTCTAGGTTTATGTAATTGTCACATTGGTCACTTAAGTGTTAAATTAGGCAGTAGTAGTAAGTTAAAGTGAGCTTTAACTTTAACTTTGCATATTAAACTGTCTTCTGCTTCAATGATTTTTTTCAAATTTTATACAAGTTATTTGTTTTCCATTATAATAACTGATAAGTTTATCAAGTT
The DNA here is from genome assembly GCF_000671375.1 of Centruroides sculpturatus. Lineage (NCBI taxonomy): Eukaryota > Metazoa > Arthropoda > Arachnida > Scorpiones > Buthidae > Centruroides > Centruroides sculpturatus. The sequence goes on along the minus strand of NW_019384309.1, from coordinate 930,100 downwards.
ACATAATTGTGATTATAACAATCTGACAATGTGATAGTTTGAAAGTTTGTTGATCCCAATTGGTTCAATATCCTTCTGTCTGACTTAATATTCTAACAAAAATAGAGAGATTTCAATTTTCTATCAAAATATTGAATGGTATAATTGATGAAAAAACAGAAGTTTAGACCTCAATTTGATGTCTAAATTTCTACTGTTTGATCATTATTAAATATAAAATTAGCTAAAAAATAAATAACATTTAACGTAGGTGGTGCCAGGTGCAAAGATTCCCGTGGACGGTCGTGTGGTGTCGGGAACCTCCATGGCCGACGAGTCTCTCATCACTGGCGAGAGTCTTCCTGTCCCGAAACGCCCCGGCTCTCAGGTCATAGGCGGCTCGATCAATCAGAACGGACTGCTACTGATTTCAGCCACCCACATTGGTAAAGACACCACTCTGGCTCAGATTGTCAAACTGGTAGAAGAAGCTCAAACGTCAAAGGTATTTTTTATATTTATTCACATTAAATATAATTACATTTATCTTGTAAAGATTGTGTACTCACAATCTTGTTAAACCATGAATGACTCATTGTTCGATGAGTTCAAATGATCATTTGGGTAAATTTTGAATAGTATTTATTACCTGCAGCTTCTGTTACTGTATTTTACTATAAGGTGCAGGTGCACTTAAATTTTCAAAATTTGACCTTTAACCTATAACAGTGGAGGTTGTATTTGTCTTCAAACTTGTGGTTGAAGAAACACTTTGAAATTTTGCAATTAGGCATGCATACATGCATAGAAGAAAGACATTGGCTGTACACAAAGTGTTTAGCTGGCAGAAAATAGGGTAAGGGGAAGGAGGAGGGAGAGGAGATAGACAGTAGAGAAAAGCAGGATCCCTCTGAATGGCATACATAAGGCTACGGTACTCTCTGTGTTTGATGTTGGAGTGCAGTTTTTAGGCTGAAGGGTCTGAAAGAAAACCTGAGTGTATCAAAACCAATAATTGAGTGCTGCCACGAATAGCGAAGTGTAGAAGTTAGTAGTAAGTTTAGGCAGCTACAGCTCAGTGCTGTCATCTAATAACCAAAGCATTCTTCCATTTGTACATATTTCCATTGCTAGATGCTAGGTGAATTGTGGTTCTAAAATGTTCAAAAAGACTGTTCTAAACAGCTTTAGAAGGAATATGTTGTTTTAATTTTTCTGTTTGTTACATGAAATTATTCATGTAATGTTTCAGTCCTTTATTTATATGCTATAATTTATTCACCTGTATAGTAAGTACAAGTGTAAGAAACCTTGTAGCTGAGTTCACAGACATAATAGCGAAATTGTGGCTGAAGTTTTCATCTCTAAAACTTGAACATTGAGCATCACTATCTTGTAAGCAGCATTTGACATTCACATTTTACAATCTTGCTAATGTGTGTAATAAATGCATTGTAATTGTACACTTCTAGTGTTTATTGATAGTACCATACTTCTGCTGAGAACATCTAAAATATTCTAGTGTACATAAATAATTTAAGTATATGTTTTCCTTTAATATTTTAAGCTCTAAGATTTTCAACATTTACATAAAATGTCCTCCTTGGGAGGTGATTTTAGAATGACTGATGCGTGTCAAATGTCAAAACTCTACTGAAGAAACAACACAGAAACCTTTGTTTACTATTACTATTAGGTACACTAACCAAGGTCATTTATATATTTTAGATTATTGTACAATTCATTAAAACATGAAGAAAATAATCTAAAATACAAGATTTTAGTGAGTAACAGACAAAGTTTTTGATGAAAAAAGTGCAATCACAAATAAAATAGAATGGCTTTAGAAAATCAAACATTCTATGTACTGTACAGTACATATTATGTATATATACAAATAGCTTATATTTTAGTAAAATTTAAATTACGAAACAAATTAATATTTTTTCTGTGCAAATCTAAATTAATTGTATTTATTGCGTGTTTGTTTAGGCTCCAATACAACATCTTGCAGACAAAATAGCAGGCTATTTTGTTCCAGGAGTCGTTTTCGTTTCAGTGCTGACGTTACTGGGTTGGATAATCGTCGGATATCACTACATCGGAGTAATAAAATCGTATCATATGACTCACGTAAGTGTTTAACAAATTTCTGCCTTTAAAATATTTTAAATTGAAAACAAGTATTCAGTTTATGTAAAGTCTTTGGTTTTGAAAAAAAGAACAAAATGGAAAGCTTGTTTTTCATTTTAAACATGAATTTAATTATTGATGTAAGTTATTACAAGACTGTAATCTGGAGATTGATTATTTTAAACTTTCTGTGTAAATTGTCTTTAATTTTTGAATTTACCAGTATATGTATGATACATACAGTTTTATTAATGAAAATCAAGCTTTGTAACGTTAGATATACGGATTACCTTGGTTAACATGGGGATATAATGCTTAAAGGTAATACAGGACTTGTAGTGATTCTTTGGGAACATATGAATCAAGGACTGCCTGTCATTGCTTCACTTTTGAATCCTATTTGGCTTTGTCATCAATTAGTACATAACAAACAGTTGTATTTTCTCTATATCTTGCTATTTTTCTACTCATTTACGACACTATGATCCTTAAAAATATCTAGCAAAAAATATTTGGATTTTTGCAGAGATTTCTTACAAGATTTGCTGCTGTAGATAACTGGTATATTTTATCTATCAATTTTTCATTTCTGCACTTTGATTTAGAAAATCTGTTGTAATATGAAGAAGTATAGAATAGATACTACTAAAAAATACTAACTATTGATGAACATAATTTTGTATGGATGGTTTGCACATTTTGCATGCAAAACAGATTATTTCTTTCTTGCAATGCAATGACAAGCAGACATTCAGATTTATGCAAATAAAATATTTTTTCAATTATTAAAACCAATGGGATCGGTGGTAATATTAACACACTAAAAATAAAATTTTTTATTTTTAGTGTGTTAATATAACTAAAAATTTTTTTAGTTAAAAACAAGTAAAAATTATACTCTTTCTATTTCCGACTTCGAGGATTCTATGAGCCAAAACAAGACAAACAAGTAGCAAGGAACAATCATTATTTTATTAATTTTATCCATATGCATTTCGCCATCTAGGCCTCCTCAGTGGATACATCAGGATGTTATTCGTTGGTTACGTTTTATACCCAACAGCCGTTCCCAGCATGCATCAACAATCATTCCAGCATTCAAATTAAGTAAATTTACATGTTCGGCGATACAGAAATGTTCTACAATTTTTCTTTCTAAGTTATTTTCTATTCTATACAAAATTTTAGTATTTTTTATATTTATATTACAATTAAATTTTCTGCAATGTAAAAACCATGCTGATTCCGTTCTTCTCAGTCTAATGGCTGCCTCATGTTCCTTTACTCTCAACTCCAATCTTCTTCCGGTTTCTCCAATGTAATAATTTGGGCTTCCACATGTACATGACATCCTATATACGACACCGGCGATTTTAAATTGGTCTCTGGGCGAATTTTCACTGTTTATTATGCTGATAATGTTTGACATCTTATTCTTTTGGCTCGCAACTATGCATACAGAAAATTTTTTAAATATTGGTTTATATTTTTCAAAAACTTTAGTAACATAAGGAAACTTTACATAAGAAATATCTTCTATGCTGTTTTTAACATTAAATCTACGTTTTAAATATAAATTGTACCACTTACAGAGAATATGCTTCGGATAATCATTTAACTGAAATTTTTTAAACAATTGTTTTACTTCGATGTCTATGTTTTCTTGCTGAGTTGTTCGATTTAGTATCTTTCTCAATTCCATATTAAAGACATTCTTTTTATTTTCTAAAGGACAGTAAGATTTAAAGTTAATAGTTTTACCATTATTACATAGTTTTTCATACTTACTAAATGATACACTTGTTTCTTCTCTTTTTATGGTGACATCTAAGAAATTCATTTTATTTTGTTGTTCATCTTCACTTGTAAACTTTAAATTTTTATGTAATCTATTTGCATATTCCTCAATGTGTTTGGATGAAACTATTTGAGAATCATAAACTATTATTATGTCATCTACATATCTTGCATAATATTTAATACCTGTTAGACTTGAAATTCTTTCATCTATTTTATTCATATAGTTATCAGCCAATTTTGGTCCTATAACCGATCCCATGGCAATACCTTTCTTCTGCCTATAATACTCTGTAGAAATTTTGAAGTAATTATTATTAAATACAAAATATTTATTAAATACAAAATATTTTTTCTTTTGGTGTAAAACTATTTCTTGCAGTTCAATTATGAACTTTTATACTCTCTATTGACATGAGCAAAAAATGCAGGATGTTTAGAAAAACTTGTCTATTAGAAAGAATGCATTTTATTTATAGAAAGTTTTATTGAAAAAGCAATGCATTGTATTAACAAATAAATTAGTTCTTAAATCTAGTGTTAATGAAGTTTTAATGCAGTGTGATCCATATTTGGTTGTATAGTACCTCATTCCTATAAACCTCTGATAAATGGGGAGAAGCTTATTTGTTATTTCTTATGATAAAAATCTGTATCTTGTTCCAACATATCCCAATTGTGTTTTCCAGACATTGGTTGATTAGATCTGCAATGATAGAAGTGAATATGACATTCACAAAACTTACATGTTTGCTACTTTTATCAGTCATTCCTTTAAGTAATAATTCGTTATGGCAATAAGTAAGCAGAAAACAAGTAAAGTGGAGTAAGATAAGATTGAATTCTTTATGGGGGAACTGCAATATTAATGTGTAATAGCCTTTATAAGTCAAACTCGGTCAGTTGTAACTGGATTTTTTGAGTGACCAAATAGACCTCACAAGCACATAGTTTGGTTTATAGAGGATATTACACACAATAAGATTGATTGTTTTTTATTAATTGAAAAGTTAGCATTGTTCTGTGAATGAAACAAAAATAGATGATTGCTTTTATAACCCTTCCCCATTTACAAGATAGAATGAACACTGACCAATGTTTATGTGAAAATATTGAGGACTGGAACCTAGGAACCAACTTGTACCAAAATTCTCACAGATAGAGGTTATGCCATTATTAATTCTCTGAAGAATGCAAGGAACTCCTGTGATGACGAGAATAAACATATTTGTAGAAGAACGGGTCTGCTCTCTGGCCATACTTCTATTGCTTGTGGGTACTTCAGAAGCAAACAGCGAGCATCCCAATCTGTCTCCCAAAATGATTAACTTATTCCTGAGTGAACAGAAAAATAATGTATATGTAATATTATTTTAAAAATATTTTCTCGTTTGTATTTCTTACAGAAAGACGGAATGCCCGAGTCAGAAATCATCCTGCAGTTTGCATTCCAGTGTGCCCTCACCGTCCTGTCCATCGCCTGTCCGTGCTCTCTCGGACTGGCCACCCCCACCGCCGTCATGGTTGGAACCGGAGTCGGAGCCCTGAACGGAATCCTCATCAAGGGAGCTGAACCTCTAGAAACTGCCCACCGGGTAAGTTAAAAATAAACTTGCAAATCCAAGAAAAACTTTACTCTGCTTCATTTATCTGCCGTTTATTTTCAGGTGAAGTGTGTCATATTTGACAAGACGGGAACAATAACACGAGGAATTCCTGTGATGACGAGAATAAACATATTCGTAGAAGAACGGGTATGCTCTCTGGCCAAACTTCTATCTCTCGTGGGTACTGCGGAAGCCAACAGTGAGCACCCCATTGCAGTCGCAATTACAAAATTTGTCAAAGAGGTAATTTTAACATTATATAGAAAAGTTATTAAAATTTGTCATTTCTTATCTTCTCCATATGTTCTTTTACTTCAGTTCTTCATTCTGTAAAGAGATAATTTGATTTGATATGGAAATGGTTCGTAGAATAACAATATAAATGTAGGTATTTTAATAGTTTATGCAACGAAAGGTTTTAACACAAACATAACTTTGTTGTGACAAAAATAACATGCATGAATTAAATTAGAGTTTGCTCTGTTTTTTAACTAATGCAGTTATTGATTTTGAAAAAGATTAATTTTTGACTAAACTTTTGGTGCAGATTTATTATACAACACACACATTCTTACCTTTAAAGTAAACGCCTCCTGCACCTAAACCACTTGTCAAAGCAGTTCTATGAGCCATTTTTTTCTGATGTAGCAATAAAATCCATAAAATATATCTGTTAACTGCAAATTAGGTGGAATGATGTCGGCCTTGCATTCAACACAATATACAGTATGGATTTGTGTTATATGACAATTATATGTTGGTAGATATTGCATTTAAAATTCTATGAAAATGCTTGCGATTACTTGGGACAGAGCACAATTATTTACAGTTAATGGAAAAATGTTTAAAAATTAGTGAATGAATGAAAAATTTTGTTTTGGTTCCAAATTTTTAACAGGATACTAATATTTGTGTGAGATAACAGATTAAAATTTATAATCTAAGAACTTAGCAGTTAAAATATGAATAATTTTAAAATGTCAGAAACAAGTGGAATATTTTAGGCAGAGCATTAGTGAAACCTCTTCTGTGGGACTTACAGAATTACATTTGATTCTGATTAAATTCTGCTATTTTCCATTAATTGCAGTGAGGGGTCAGAGACAGTGTCCATATTCCTTGACGTGACAAAAATAAAAAGCAGCATTGAGCTCTAAAGACTAACAAAAGCAATTGGCATTGATTGCTTTGTTCTCAGATCATTTCCATTCCTAGCTAGTGCAGGAATCGCCTACTTCTTTCCGTCTCCATCTTGATTCTATTGCAAAATCCTAATAAATGCTTTCTTAGATTGTACGAAATTTAAAATTTACTGTGTGCACAATTGGTCTAATAAAATTTTAAGAATTTCAGACCTGTTCTAAAAACCCCTAAAACAATGCATGGCACTTTAACATATTTTTATATTTCAATTTAACAAAACATTTTTTTTGCCTATTTTCATTTTTCCTAAAGACAGACTTTTGGAAAAACATCACAAAAATGATTCTGCACCTAATTAGCATTCTACTCTATGCTGGAGTTAGCAGTTATTGGTAATAAATATAAACCCAAGATGTAATGATCCTTAATTTTATAAATAATTTATCCTGGTGGATCTGATAAGCCAATTACCACTTTATTTAAAAATAATCCTTTGAATGGTTTTGATTAGTATACTTCATACATTTGTCTTTTGCTTGCAATATTGATGATCAATAATAATTGTTTGTTTAATTTTAAAATTCTTATTTACTTCAAATGGAATTAAATATTTGAACAGACTCTGAGGATAGACGCTTTTGGAAAATGCGAAGAGTTTTCTGCAGTGCCGGGTTGCGGCCTCCGGTGCAAGATATCAAACGTGGAGCACATGCTGAAGGCTGCCGAGGAAGCTGAGTGCCTGGCCAATGCAAAAAATAACTCTAAGACAAGAGCCAAAAATGCCTCTGGAGGAATGATCATCGGAGACGTGGTGGTGGAGTGCGGAAGTGCCGACGGTCCCCGCCAGAACGCCGCAAATCTGGCCAATTCGCTCCTAGAAACCTTGGGAGAAACAAGTAAGATAAAATAATAATTTTGAAACTTATTAAAAATTCGAGTGTTGTTTTGACACGTTGTAATCACAGAAAATGGCAACAATGACAACAGAACGTATCAAGTGTTGATTGGTAACAGAGAATGGATGAACAGAAATGGTTTAGACGTCAGTGAAGAAATCAATGCTGTCATGACAGATCAAGAGGAGAAAGGACAGACTGCTGTTCTGTGTGCCATCGATGGTAATTTTTTTAAAATTAAAATTAAGTGGTCTTTCCTAAAATTCTTAAATGAATACACATTACAATGAAAATGCTTGTTTTATCTTATAAATGTATATTCTGTCCTGTGCACATGAATACATTATGTGTTTTAGCATAGAAGGAAAATGGATTATATAGTTATAAACAAATACTACAAATACGATCTAAGGTAACTTTTTGCATTCTGTATTACTGAACAGAAACAGAAATTCATTGGCGAAGAAGTGTTACTATTATTCTTTAACAATGTGCAGAATGTATATATATTTTTATCATAGGTTTTAGTCCAGCAAATTGTATGTTAAAAACAAGACAACTTCTAACAGTGACATTATTAACAGTCAGAATTTTAACTAGCTTGTTTTGTTAGTGGGAGGAATTCAGTTCAGCACTACAATATAACTAGACTTTCTTCAATACTGAACATGGCTTTGGATTTTTATAGTTTGCTACACTATATTGTGAAATTCTAAAATGAGTTCACTAACTACACTTTCACAGGACTATTCTTTGTGTCATTATGAATAGAAACTCAACTTACCAATGATGTTATTTCTCAACCAGAAACTAAAAAATGTGGAAGAAGTAGAATCTGAAGTCAACATTTTCTATTAAATTTAATAGCTATATGTAAGTTGCTTTATTGAAATGCTTGCTTTCCATCAATGTTGTCAAGATTGAAAGGCAGTTAACAAAGATTTTTCTCAAGTAATTACTAAAATGCTAGATATTTGTCTATGCGTGACAGCTAAAAGTTCTTTCAATAATTAAAATGCCAAATTAGTACAGTTGTCATCATTTCGGATTCCCATTTCTTGAAAGTGAAAAATTTTGAAACTAATAAATTTTACTAGTTTTCTTGAAACATTACTAATAGAAAAGGCTGAATAAAAGTATGGTTTCTATATATAATTGTTTATTTTTGTAGGAGTTCTGATATGCATGATGGCAGTGGCAGACACGGTTAAACCAGAAGCTCACTTGGCGGTGTACACTTTAAAGAAAATGGGATTGGATGTCATTTTGCTGACCGGAGATAATAAAAAGACTGCCGCTGCCATTGCGAGACAGGTGAGGTCACTTTAACATTCGTTTTGTTTGTGTTTGTGTCCTTAACGAGTAAAGATCTAAAGGCTGATGAAATTGCATTTGATAAGAAATGCCTCTGATGTATTTATATCACAGAGCATTTACAGTGAAGAAAAAAATTATTTTTATTTTAAATGTTTGGTTAATGTTACCTTAGGTTCCAAGATGGCGGCACATCCGGTCGCGAGACTGTGTGGAAAACGATGTTTTGGTCGGAGATCAGATGACTCCCAAACTATAATAAACACACTAATAAATTAAACAAATTATTACTCACATTAACACATCCTTTTTTTCTAGATCCAACATTATTGATTCATATTCACTTGTTGAATGCCTTTTCATCCCCTTGCTTATCGATTCTTCTACACTAGTAGACATTATTTTATTTGTCTTTGTATTCAAATTGGTTGCTGTCTCTTCCTTTTTCTTCTCTGTGTTCTTTAAAGAATGTCATGTTCAGCGATGCTGTAAGCATCACTAATTGTACTTGATTTGACCAATCACTTCTAGCCTACCTTGATTTAACAGCTGCAAAATCCAAATTTGTTGTGGTACATTCCAGACATAGATGGTGTTTTGACATTCATTTGGTACTAAGATATATTGACAAAACTTATCAGAATACATACTTTCACAGTAGCTACTACTTAGAAAACAGGTTTTTTTTGATTATTTCAATAGTGTAATTAATAGGTATTCACACATAGGAAGCACACTGATTCAATAGGTTATCTACCTAATTTTACAGCAATTTTAAAACCATTATCAACTTCATGTTCTAAACAAAATTTAAAAAAATGGGATTCCTTTTACAGGTTGAATTAACAGGAGGTAGACCTTACCAAATTTCATCAGAATTTATGTCTACAAAACTCTTCACAACATAATTAGGAAAAGTTATGACTATATTTTAAAATAAAGTATAAAGCCTATTGTTTACATACAGTATATTTACCAAATATTCAATTTTGTAGTAAAATATTGTAGAAACAACACAGATAGTACACTAAAAATGCAACAAGAGACTGTAGCAAACGACTCCCTATAAGTTAATTTGCATAATTACAAGCAAAACATCCAGCTACTATATCACATCAAATTTTATGTCATGTTCAACAGATTTTCATCACACTTTTTATCAGATACCGCCATCTTGGAACCTAAGGTAACATTAACGAAATGTTTGTTATTCAAGTAATACGTATCGTTTATTTTAGGTCGGAATCGGTAGGGTGTTTGCCGAAGTTCTACCGTCCCATAAGGTCATGAAAATTCAACAGCTTCAGGAACGTGGTCTAAAAGTGGCAATGATAGGAGACGGAGTGAATGACTCCCCGGCTCTGGCCCAGGCGGATGTCGGAATAGCCATTGCCAACGGCACAGACGTGGCGGTGGAGGCTGCCGATGTAGTACTAATAAGGGTTAGTGCAATTACTATATATCTTTTATTAGATTTCTGTCAATACTCACAAAATGAACTGAATCTGTAGTTATGCAAGTCAAATTTAATTGATGGACTTAAAAACTTACTGTATTGACATGCATATAAGATGATCTCACGTATAGGACGAGGTGTGACTTTAAAGATCAAAATAAAGAAAATTAGAATTGTATTAATACAATTCTAATTTTCTTTATTTTGATCGTTCATTTAATCACAAATAAAATATCAAATGCAAACATTGTCCTGCAAAAATTACTGGCAATTTGAACTTTAAGGAAAAATCTTGTAAAATCAACAACCTTTTTTGCAAATTCTGAACAGTTGATTTCACTTATGAGTTTCTTTGAATTCTGATTTCCCAATAATAATCTGTTTTCATGTGGGAGTGGATTAAAACTTTTATATATTGTGCTCCTGTGTGATTTTGGAATTGAATTCCAAAGCTTTGTTTTTAAACACCAGAGGATGAGCATCTGGTAAAAAAATGCAAAAATCCTTCACTCGTGCATATAGGACAACCTAGGTTTTTTAAGCAGTAAAAAATGAATAAAAACCTCATCTTATATGCGAGTAAATACGGTGGTTTGCTAGTGTAAGTATTGTCAGCACAGAATTTTTGATGATGGAAAAATTAGTTCTAAATGTTAACACTACCTATTAGTATTGTTAACATATTGAAAATCACTTTCATTTCTTTTGTATGTTTATTAGGCAATGTGTGACATGGCCTTCACCACAGGGTCTAATATAATGTAGCCAAGTAACAATGCCCACATCTGCAGAGTGCAGCATTTCTGGATTGATGGATGGATGATACCTCTTGAAAAATGGTATTTTTCAATTCCAACAATGTGGAAGGATTTGATCAAAACGGTTGGGAATTTGAAAGTCATTTTCAGATTGTGGGGATGTTTAATGTGATTTCTGTGTCACTACCACTTATTGATATTTTGGAATTAATTTTTTATCAACAAAATTCCCACCACACAAACCACATTCATAAAAAATGAAATGTTTAAAGATTAGTGGTGCATCTAAAATACAGGGTGGGCTAAAAACTTTAATTTTAATGGAGTCACAGAGTTTGTAATATTTACAAGTCCTCTGTAACACATCTTGCAAAAAGTATTTATTTCCTATTTGTCCCGATTAATGCTGTCCATTTTTAACATTTTACTATCTGATTTTATCCCCAGTAATTGGTTCTTTTCAGGAATAGCATTCATTTAACATAATAATACAGAAAATGGAAATTAGGATAGTGTATTCAAATACTTTTTATCTATTGCCTGAAGGTTAAAACCATTTCAACATTGGCATTTCGGCACATATTGGCTTTACTACTCACCATTCAGTTTTATCCAATTTTAAAAATATACACATGTCCAAAACTTGAGAACAAACACAATTAATAGTAGTGATAGCTAGAAAAAGTCATCAAGTCAGTTAGTGACAAGCCTGCAACAACAACACAAGTGTTGCATCACAGTTTCAGGTGGACATACTCATTACAAGCAAGTCTCACTGCTTGGGTATTGGAATGCACTTTCCATCCCTTCTCCATCTATGTCTAACTGCCATATGTATTTTTATTATTTTGATTTGTAGAATCCTTCAGGTTGTTGTATATTACACAGGGTAATATACATTTCTTGCCATATTTGTCTTCCTACATTTACAAATGTCATCCATCCTTAAGATTTGGACATGTGTGCAAAAAAAATTCTACTTATGTAGTGTACGTTGATATTACAAATATAAACAATCATCATCACTAAACCCCAACTATGGTATGTAGCTTTATAATATATCAAGTTACATTATAACCATAACATTATATATACTGGAAGAGGAGATTGGTCCAGAGGTCTAGGTAGCATTGTCTGCATGGTAAGCATGGAGGAGTCCCTCTCTGGGCTGATTCTTTTCTTCCAGTAGTTCTAAATTATTTGATTAAAAGATGGCACTAGAGTTAGGCACCAAATGATATTAGTAATACACACAACTCTGAAAGAATCTCAAGCTAAACTGAAGGAATAATCTAGAAGATCAAAATATATGTAGTTTATCTCAGTGCCTACCTAGACTATACTATCCTGAATGTGGATGATCCCTTTATCTTAGCAGATGACCTGTTCATCAATGGAACTGTAAAACTTGATAAATTGCTTGGATTAGCAAGAAATGCATGACACGTTAATGATCTTGGCATTATTTTCAACCTCTTTCTTTTGCAGAGGTGTATTTTGGTGCCATTTTCTTTTCAAACTTTCAATTGATAGTTGATTATTGCTTATTGTCCACTTCCAATGAAATATTATTGCCTGATTTATTTTGTTGCATTTTCTTCTTTGTGTTAGAAATAGATTCCATATCCATGTCTGCAATTCTAGATGCTCATTCGTTTACCATGTAAAGAGCACCTTAACTGGATAAATTTTTAAATATGCTGAAATTAACAATAAAAAAAAAGAAATATAAGATTAATAACTTTTTACAATGTCATGTTGTTGAGAGTCATCTCATTGTCTTATATTTTTTTTAGAACGATTTATTAGATGTGGTGGGAGCGATTGACCTCTCCAATCGAACTGTCAGGAGGATCAGATTAAATTTCCTTTTTGCCAGCGTGTATAACTTGATTGGAATACCAGTCGCTGCCGGTACGTATTTTTAATCTAATTAAAAATTTGAGTTTTCTGCTAATGTATTTTGTATTTGCTTTCAGGAGTGTTTTTACCATGGGGATTTGTTCTGAAACCCTGGATGGGATCAGCTGCCATGGCTGCATCTTCAGTCTCGGTAGTCTGTTCCTCCTTGCTTCTGAAACTGTGAGTAAATTGTGAAATTTCATTGATTGCTAATTAATAAGTTCACATTATTAAAACATTATTTCAGAACAGCAGGTATTTAAAAGTATTATATAGGTCAGGGGTAGAAATATCGTGGCATGTTGTATGAATGCATTTGTATTTTACCATAACAATTTCATTAAATCATTAATAAAAAAATAAAATTTGAAAAGGTTTGCCGCTCTTCCGTATGATTAGAAGTTTCATATTCACACAATTTGCAAAGCTAAATCCTTTTACAAACGACATTGTTTGTTAAATGTTGTAATGCACTCGTGAACAACCCATGGCCTCTGGGACTTAAATAAAAATTTACATACTCACATATGACACAAGCATACTGTCATTTGGCATTAAATTTATTGACAAATGAATACAATACTTTCAACATTTCATCCTCAAGTGAAGAAAGCTTTTAAAAATCATTACTTGAATTTTGCATATTCTATGTTAACTCTCACCAAATTGTGAGGAAGGATATGCAGAAAAGCAAAAAGGTGTACCAATAAACAATTATACGTGATACGAAACTGTTGTGTTTTTACAAATATGGTTAAATCAGTTGAAAATAGCTGTTTATTGGGACCCTGAAAAATGGTAGGACTATACTTTAATTTGTTTTCAGATTCAAAAAGACAAATTGAAAGGAAGAGGAGGACTCTTTTATGAATATTGGAGAGATTTTCAATCTATTTTGTCAGAAAGTATCAACCTTGTCTGTAATCAAGGAATACAACACACATGGCATCATTGCAAAGCACAGCACAAAAGTCAATATGATATCAAATGGAAAACAGAATACTTAGAATATTAAAATCTGAAGGTGGGTCTGCGTGTCAAGAAGCAACATAGCACAAACACCAGTCTCGCTTTGAATAACTATATAGTCGCAGGATTATTATTTCTAAGTGGACGGCCTCTTACCAATGCCAAGTTTATAAAAATATACTTACTTGGCAATTGCAATTATGCATGTCTCTATAAAATAAATGGTTTTTTCTTTGCAGCCAGTTCTGCTGTAGGGTTTTTGCCAACTGTGAATGAGAGCACCTACATTTCTGATATGGCACAGTATATATGCACATTTTGATATTTATGAAGAACACTCTGCTCTTTCAAGTCTTACTTCCAATACTAAAAATTGTTTGATGCACTTTCAAATGTCAGTTTGTCATCACGTTTCTTTGTTAGGACCCAACTGGAAGAAGCTAATAAATGTGATGACAAACTGACATTTGAAAGTGCATCAAACATTTTTTAGTATTGGAAGTAAGACTTGAAAGAGCAGTTCTTCCAGTTGGGTCCTAACAATCATCAGACTTTTGGCTTTATGTTCAACATCACGCAATGTAAATTTGATGGGTTTTGTTTTGTCTCTTTGACTTGTAGGTTCATCAAAACTTTTTAGGCCAGGATAATAATTGAATTAATTTGAAAACCACTTAGCTCTATGCAACTGTTTAATTTTAATTAATGAATATGAAAGTGTTTGGTGGAACATATATTTCTACATTCCAGTAAACTTAAAATGTTTTTTACTCACCACAGTAGTAAAAATGGGCATATCATTAGGAGATGACAAAACATTTCTTGCATAGTTTTAAGTAAAAGCAACCACTTTATGGTAATATTTATCAATATTTTCAATTTCAGATATAAGAAACCATCGCGCAAACGCCTGGAAACGTCAGAATATCAAGAGGTCTTGAGGAAAACGGAACTCCACCTGTTGGAAATGGACGACGTGTCTGTACATAGAGGACTGGACGACATCAAAATGCCCGAACCCACAGGTTCTCTGATAAGCGCCGGGCTGAGCCACATAATAAACCTGGTTCCGGGTGGGAAGACTACGGAGACGGAACAAAAACTGTTGAACGATGACAACTTAGAATTGTCTCAGATGGTCTAAAACAAAAGGTTACTTCACAAATTTATACATAGATCTATACATTTGCGGGTGCTCGAACGATAGATTCAAAATGTGTCTATACATATATCTACCTGTTAAGTATTTTGCATTTTTCTGCGTAATGTGATATCTTACTTAAAAATTGTTTGCTGTACTTATTGTTTTTTGGTCAAAATTTTATATTTTGATTAGGAAGAATACAGCATGTTGTGATGATCAAATCAAGATACTTTGCTATTATTTAACAAATACAGTACAACGTTTATATTAAAATTAAGGCTAAACTGCTGGCCAGCCATATATCTTTGTCATTCGACAGAGAACAAGTCCAGATATAATAAAATGTTCTCTGTATTAAAACATTTGCTTGGCAGACATCAAAAGGCCCAATTTGCAATCTGTAATGAAAGCAGGCTGTAGATTAATTTTGCAAGTGTCAGCATTCCTGGATATTTTTTAACATTTTGTGTAATTATGATAAAATTATCCCACGGGGATAATTTGAAGGCCAAATCTATTTATGGTCATTTAACGTCCTGGAGATGTGACGTAGATGTATAACTGTGAAATATATTTTCTGTATACACTAATAAGCATTTTGAGTAAACAGTTTATAAAGTTTATATATATTTCTTTTCATACATTACAAAATATGAGAGGTTTCCTTAAATAAATGTCGGTTATTTTTAAAATATCAAATCAAATCTCAATTAGCACCTTAACTGGAATGACGCAACAATTTCTATACTGTCTAACTTATTTTTATCCATTTCCATGGTCCTCAAATTAAAAAAACACTGACCCAATCTGTGATGATGTAATATTTTGGGAAACAAATGCAAAGTAATCTCAAACTAGTTCAAAAAATTGAACCATTGTCATAGGTATCTTTACCCAAAAACTACCACCAGAAAAAAAATACAGTTTATTTTAACGCAGAACTTTGCCAGGGCCTCCTGTCATCCGGGAACTCTGATTCATTGTATTCTCCCTCCCAAAGTTGTGCCAACAAAAGTAAAATCTTTGTTTTGTGCAGACGGCATGAGCCTCAAAAATTCATACTTTGATTGCGATGTAATCACCAAATTCTCTTGAAGAACTATTGTTTTTGTCCATTCCTTTAAAAGAACGACAAATAGTAGTTTTACCATACTTACAGCCATTTTTGAATAATACTTTGATTTGCAATGATTTCAATAAGGATACCTATTTTTTATTTCTACATCCTATGGAAAAAAGCATTAGATGTCAAAGCATCAAGCTGGTTGTCAAACGAATGAAAAGAAAGTTTTTTTAAATAGGAACAGAAGATTGTGATGTGTATTATAGTCAATAGTTAGAAGTATTAGTATGCCATCTACATACAAAGCAATGTTGTCTCCACATTTGGGCACAAAATAGAAAATTGACATTATTCTATAAACCTTTCCCAAGCCTTAATCACTGCCTTAACGTTTGCAGGTAGTTTTTCAATGAATTTTACATTCTCCTGTGGTATGATTTCCCTCCTATTATCATGTTTCAAATTGGGTATTGTTGGTGGAAGTTTTTTCTTTACATTTTTCTTCAATTAATTAATATAAGCCATAATGTTTTGTAAGGAAGCCATTTTTACAATGGAATGTTGCTTTTTCTATTGGTATGGTAGGATGCCTTGACATGTTTTTTGTTTCAGCAAGACATCTTGAAAGTTATCTTCTATAGTGGGAATTAATTGTTCCATGCAAAACACACTTTTCTGATTCTGAAACTCTCATACACCATTGGAACATAGAAAAGTTTTTGGTAGACCATACGCAATGCCTCAGATTTTGTTTCTTCACTCGTCGACAGACATTATCACTGCAACTATTCTACTTTCACCAAAGAAAATAATTGTTTTCACTTATTTACCAACCAAGTTTAATGTTCTTCCATCCACCTGAGACACTTTCTGGCTCATGCAGCGACGAGGATTCCTTTTAGTTTTTGTGGTAAGCAGCCCGTCAACATTAGATTGCACACCAACTTTTCATTTTATTAACAATTCATACGGGAACGTGGTACAATTTTCCAGGCACAGTTTACATAGACGACCCAAGCTCTTATTTTCTACATACCCACCATCCTTAAATTCCTGAAAACCTGCCAGACCGAAATATTACTAGTGTTCATACATTGGGAAATATCTCTTCGAGAGCACTTCTCTTTGCAAAGAACTGCTTCTATGCCTTTCCAAAATTCTCTATCTGGTCCTGTCCGACTTGTTCCAATGATATATCCAAACATTTAACATTTCACTCAGATTCACTGATAGTCATCCCTATTGAAAATGTTAGACTGCATGGAAAGTTTTGATTTTTTTTTCAAAGTAACCACAAATAAAAATTGCTTCTTAAAGCTATGTAACTGATAGAGTGGTAGTACTTGACCATATCGTATTAGAGTGGTTTATTTATAAACTTGTAAATTAGATCCAGCTTCATATTTTCAGAATTGGCAGGGGATGAGATGTTGAAAAATGTACTACGATTGTAATGATTTATATTTACCATAAGACCAGTTTACACGGTGTACAACCGATACCCTATATCTTACAAGTACATTTAAAACGTCTTTAGAAATTACGTAACTGAAAAAAGATCTTGAAGTCAATGACAATGCGATCTAGATTACTTGGCTCTATTGCAGATTAATAATTATCTCAATAGCCAGTTTGTAGGGATGTAAGGCTTATCAAATTAATTAATGTTTTAGAGGCAAGAAGCGTACAACTATACTACAATCTCTTCTTTTTGTCCAAAAAACAATCAAAATATAGTAGCAGCAGAGTCGATAGATACCGGTCCTCGAGCTATGCTCTCAAGTAGAGTTGACGTGTCGGGTTGCCGATAGCTGGCGTTAAACCAACTTCTTGCCCTAGTGTGATTCTTATCTGTTTGGTTAGTAGGTAGTTTTACCATTTTCAAGCATTTTTATAACTTTTCTAGTGTTCTGTCAAAAAAATCTTATTCCTAGTTACATTTTTTAATTTTATATCATATATAAAGAAAGAAAAAATATATTTGGTTTATAAAAAAATTTAACGAGATGATAATTTGAAATTACAGATGAGGACGTGGATAAATCGAAAAGAATTTTATTTTCGATTTAACTTAAACAGCTTAATTTAAAACCTGGATAAAACAGTTATGTCATACTCAAAACATTATGTAAAAATTTTCATTCACAATATGTAGGAACATATCTGTTTATAAATAGGTAATGGTAAATTAAGTAAATAAATGTCCATTTTTCTGTTTTATTACATATGCATGACAATATAATTAGGAAAACCATAGCTTATCCTCATACGTTTAAATAGCCATAGAAATTTAATTCAGATAAAGACAAACATTTTTCAAAATAATTTATTAACTTTAACACTACATAAAGTGTGCTAAACAATTTTACTTGATTCAGTATAGTGAGGAATAATATTTGGGATGAAATAGTTTTATATTTTTGACACCAGAAATTACATTTGTTATGACACTCACATTGTCTCTACATACTGTATTTTGGTAATTTATATAATATCAAAAGTAGAATATGAATGAAGATTTATTGATGGCCTACTACACCTGTCCTTTGTTTATATAGGCCTAAAACATCACTAACATGTCTTTCTTTTAGACCAGGGGTCGCCAAACTTTTTTAACTGTCGACCCCCAACCACTTTCCCAAACCTCACATTGACCCCCACCGTAAAGTTTTATTATAAGTGTAAGTGTATGAGCAAAATAAAATACGTTGTGATCTCTGATATCTGTATAAGAAAAAAAAACAAGGTTGTAACCCATTGCCACATCGACCCTCTAATTGACCCCCTAGCCGCATCGACCCCTGGGGGTCGATATAGACCACTTTGGCGACCCCTGTTTTAGACTCTGTATCATCACTAATCACTGTCAACATCCAATAATACTGTCTGAACTCTTCCCATTCTACATTTACCTATTTTATTTGTCAAGCTCTAACTTATCATCCTCTAATTACCTCAGTCATTATGTGCCTGTAAATATGTTGAATTTGTTGTCTAAATAGTTGAAATTCCCTCTTTTTCCTCCAACAGCCTATACAGTATTTGAAATCCAAAAACTAAAACTTTTAATCCCTTTCTCTAACCTGTTATTAAAGTTGAGCCAAAAAAAGTAAGATCTATTAATAAATAAAACATACAGGCTTATCTATAAATTATTTGACTTCGTTTTCTCGCCCTTAACGAAAACTCCCAAAAATATTTTTAAATGAACACAAATTGTAAGCAAAAAACGAACAAACTAATCAATCTAAAATCGCGAAAGTGACAGTTAATAGAAATATTTCACAATATTTACAAATAAATAATGTTTAAAACCAAATTAAAATAGTATTTAAAAAAGACAAAAGCAATAGCTGAGTTAAAAACGAGAAAATTTCATATATTAAAAGAATTTCGAATGTTTACAGTTGGCTCTCCCCGTGCTGGAGCCAAACTTACGCCGTCGAGCGATTGCAGCGCTGGAAGTGGCAGAAATATTTATGACGCAACATTATCGTAGCATTAGAGATACAGTATTGGAAACTCAAGGACCTGTATATTTATCGACTCTGATGGTAGTAAATACCAAACACGTGTACAAAAACAAAACGGCTCTATCGCCGTATAACGGAGATTACAAACAGTGTAAATGGAAGACAACGCCGATTCTTTTTTTTTTTTGTAAATTTTCACGTTTTGAAACTCTCCGAACCCAAAAATGTCAAAGCCAAATGATTGCCGAATTATATCAGGCTATATTGTTGCTATTATTATTAATTCAATGCTAAGCAATTTGGCACTAGAGTTAGGCGCCATCTCTTGTTAAATTTGATAATTAAAATTATTTAGGTTGTCAAAAAATCCCGTGGGTGGTTGGCGTCTATTTCGTTTAACGTGTTGCCATCCGGTCTACAGTCGCTATTTACTTAATACTGATTTATTTTTGAAATTTCTACCAACCAATTCATTTTGCATTCGAAAGGTAATTTATTTCAGTTTTTTTAAATATTTAAATAAAGTGTAAAGCTCGAGATGTTTGAAATTCATTTTGCGACATAGTAACAGGGCAACAACAACCGAAACACACCGTTTATTTCGATCAAATGAAATAGGAACTGTCGGATTCTTATTGGGCTATTTTAGGTCTAATCAAAACGATAATTTGGCTACAGGTGGCCGGTTAGGCCGCCATCTCGCGGCAAATTTCAAGATGGTAGGCTAACCGCCCAAATCTAGCCAAATTTGTTTCGGATTATTAATTAGACCAATAAAAATCGGGTTGCGGATGTTATCTCGCATATGTATTTAGGAACCATAGCTTTTGTATACGCATTAAATCGTATACAGCACTTTTTTCGTTTTAACTTCCACCGCTTCTCGGAAATACTTCGGCAGAAGAATTCCATCTTGGTCGCCGGGGCTCAAAATCACGTTGTTGTCGGACCGGTAGAACTTAATTCCGTCTTCCAGCGCCTTCCTTGCATCTACCAAAATGGTCACCTGACAGTTCTTCCTGATTCCGCTGATCACCCCTTCCTCTCCGGGTAATCCCGGACTGAAGTGTATGTGATTGCGATTCATTCGACGAATTCCCTCTTGCCTAATGCGGTTCCAGTTTCTTAAGAAGGTGCCGTGTACCACGTTTTCGGGCAGGTCGTCCGCTCCTAATTCTGTCAGGAGATTTTCTTCGTTTACGGCAACGGAGTGACCCTGATTGGCCCGGATGCGTAATTTCCCGTTCTCTTCCCGTAACGAGAACCTCTTTTTATCGTTCGTCTCCACCACGTTCCGGATATCGACCTCGGTATAGCGACGAAACTGTTTCAGTCGTAGTATGGAGGCGACATCTACATAACCCCCGTCGTCCATTTTTAGTCCCTGTTGCTCGGCGGCGTGACGAAGTAGCCAAGACAGGCGTTTGGATAGCTGTACGTCTTTTCCGCTCATTTTCTTCCTTTTCTTCAAGTAAACTCGATTAAATAAGGCAAATAAGTCTCTTAACTAACCGAAAAATCCATCGTAAGTCGTCCTAATTGTGCATAAATTACGTATCTCCACACCATTCCTTTAAAACGACGTAAACAATCGCACACGTGATCGTGGGTTAAGTGTTGCCACACGAAATTCTCCGGTATGTCGATGAAAGAATTTCTACTTAAAATATCTATTAAATAATAAATACCATAGAGAATGGTTATATAAAATTAGAGTAATAAGTGAAAATAAAGCAGTTTCTCGATATAATTTATTATTAAAAATTATAATTATTAATTTAGATAAGAGATGGCGCCTAACGTCTACATCTAATACCAAATTACTTAATATCTAATCAATAATAATAGCAAATTTATAGCCCGATTAATTACGACCATCATTTGATCGAGTATTAATGTATCGGGCTTCGAGATGTTTATTATATAATGATTTTTAAAATTTGAAACGTTTATTTGAGGTTGGACAATATATGATATTGTACTGGGCGGTAAAATCCCCGTTTAATTACATTGAGAAAGAACGAAGACTCCAAAAATCAACGCTAGCATCATACAAATTCAAAACTTCTCGCTAAATATCAAAATCATCCGTGTTTGTTCAGGCGTTTCGCCGTATGAAAAAATTAAGCAAAGTACGGCATCAAAACGTACCGGCTAATTGTAATCGAAGTACCCCTAATTAGCACTGTTTAGTGAGGATTATTGCTAAATATCTTTATACAGTACTGAATAGGAGTATTTTAATTAATTTCGGTCAACCCGGTATTATTCGTTACGAAAATTTACAAATATTTAACGGTTAGATATGAAATTCAGCAACATTTTTGACGATTGCCATTCGAAATGTGATCGTCTTTTCTGACAAAATACTATCAAAACTCAGACTGTATTATTTTAAACATAATTTTTCCATTCGTACGTCAATACAACTGGGAAATGCTGTCAAAATTCATACACTGGACCTATTGTAGGTTCCAACCGTATGTTAACACAGAAAACGAAGCATCAATAACCGGCGCATCATCGTCTCTGATAGAGTTTCAACCGGACATCCCTCAAATGTAAATGAGCCATTCCGAAACTACGACGTCGAGCGCATTTTATCCAATCACGGAAAACTTGACAGCTAGGCAGACTCGGCCATTATCGAAAACGGGGGTTTTACTACTAAAAATTTCGACAACTTCGAGCTTAAAACGATTAGAAAATTAAAACCAAAATCACGTCACTCAACAATAAGAACTGATAATTCGATTATTGTTAGAACAATACTTTATCAGAGATCTAGATAGGTTGGACCATGTATTCTCAACGACGTAAAAGTTGGATAAAGGATCCAATCCACGACATATCCAACTGGTTGACAATGAATCCGGGTGTAAAAAACAAGAACCTAGACGAAACCATTATGGAATATCTTCACCTTCATCCCGATTTAGTGGAGCAATTCGTTTTAGAGAACGTAACGGTCAAAACAGTGAAAAAATGGATAAGAAATAAAAGCGAGGAATATAACTCTGAAGCCAATCGATGCGATTTGAGTACCCCTTTCGATCTATCAGAGGACATGTTGGAACTCGTGAAGCTCGGGGAAACTAAAAAACTGTTGTTAAAGTTTACTCTGGTGCTCCAAGAGGCTGTAAAAGCTGACGACGTACAAGTGGACTTGAATAAAGTGGAAATATCGGAACGTGAAGTGAATCCCAATGTCAAAATCGAAAAATACAAGAACAAGAAGATTATTAAGTTGCGTTTCTGCTCCAGTTATCCGTATCACAACTGCATTATCGTATTAAGAAGGCTCGGTAACAGTTTACCCTTCTCTCTGATTGACGAGGACGTGACACTGTTCCTGTCCAATTGCTTGGCCACCTGTTTCTTTCTCTACGAATCTAAGTGCGAAGACGTAAGAGACCAAGTTCTAAGAGAGTTATTTCCTCAGATAAGAGCTTTGCTGATGGATGTCGACATGACAAGAAACGTTGCCACCAAGATATTATCGAAAACTCGCCACCTTCTATCGGCGGACAGGATTCACCTCTTCGTCTTCGACGACAAGAGAGACGAATTAATTGCCGAATATTTCGATTCCGGCATCGACTTCGTTATTTCCGATCTCAGATGCTCCCTAAACGAGGGATGCTGTAGCCTTACTGCCAATAAAGGAAAACCCGTAAGCATCAGTAACAACGCAGACAATGAGAAGATGTTTAATGAAATCAAAGCCACGAACGGAATAGATGTCAACAATCTTATCTGCTGTCCCGTTAAGTGCGACGGGAATTTACTTGGCATGTTGCAAGTGCTGAAAGGTTGTTCGTCGCCCTTCAGTGCCACAGACGAGGCGATTGCCGAGTGCATGAGTATTTACTGCTCCTTAGTGTTATACGTAGCAAAAACACACACTCATATACTGGTTAAAGAAAATAAAATAGCCGTCAACAAAGAGATGCTCAAATACCACATCCAGCCGTCTCGAGAGGATTTGGAATCGTTGGTACAAGATCCTTACCTGAAAATATCGCCACCGGATATAGAATCCATCGATTTTGCATTCACAAATTACGCGGAACAAGACATTCCCAAGTTATTTATACACATCGCTAGAAATATACTGGGCGATCAACTGTATCCTTTGGATAAGTTATCAAATTTCATCCTTACGGTTATAGAGAGTTATCGAGACGTCGCTTACCACAACATCTTTCACGCTTTCAACGTGACTCACTGTATATATTTAATGACCAAAGATGCTAAAGATAAATTTTCTGTTTTGGAGATCAAAGCGTTCCTTGTTGCATGCATCTGCCACGATTCGGATCACAGAGGATTTAACAATAACTTTCTGATTATAACCAATTCTCCTCTGGCATCTCTCTACGTAAACTCTATTATGGAACGTCACCATTATCAAATGGCTCTCAACATTCTCCAAGACGAGGAAAATGACGTTTTCTGCGATCTCTCCAAAGAGGCACGCCAAGAAGTCCTGAATGACATAGAGACTTGCATATTAGCCACCGATCTTGCCGTTTTTAGAAGCAATAAAGACAACCTTCAATATTTAATTGATAATGGCGAATTTGACATAGATAACGACGCTCATAGGAAATGCCTGAAGAAAGTCATGATGAACGGTTGTGACGTATCTGCCGTGTGCAAACCATGGCCCGTCCAGCTCGAAATAGTGAAGGACTTGTACAGGGAAATGTACGCTCAGGGCGACATCGAGAAAGAAATGGGGATGAAACCAGATTCGTTGATGGACAGGGATTTACAAGAACGCATCCCGGAAGACCAAATCAACTTTATTAATTACATTTGTTTGCCTTGTTACGAGCTGGTAGCCAATTGTTTACCCCAAACGAAATTCATTTTGGCAGCTTGCAAGGAGACTATCAAAAATTGGAAAGAAACTTACCCCTTTCAAGAGCCAATTAAAATTTGACACGTTAAATATAATCATTTTCAAAATTCAATCTGTTTACTTCAAAAACTGAAGTACTGCTACGAAACATAATTTATTAATATCTAATCAATAATAATAGCAAATTTATAGCCCGATTAATTACGACCATCATTTGATCGAGTATTAATGTATCGGGCTTCGAGATGTTTATTATATAATGATTTTTAAAATTTGAAACGTTTATTTGAGGTTGGACAATATATGATATTGTACTGGGCGGTAAAATCCCCGTTTAATTACATTGAGAAAGAACGAAGACTCCAAAAATCAACGCTAGCATCATACAAATTCAAAACTTCTCGCTAAATATCAAAATCATCCGTGTTTGTTCAGGCGTTTCGCCGTATGAAAAAATTAAGCAAAGTACGGCATCAAAACGTACCGGCTAATTGTAATCGAAGTACCCCTAATTAGCACTGTTTAGTGAGGATTATTGCTAAATATCTTTATACAGTACTGAATAGGAGTATTTTAATTAATTTCGGTCAACCCGGTATTATTCGTTACGAAAATTTACAAATATTTAACGGTTAGATATGAAATTCAGCAACATTTTTGACGATTGTCATTCGAAATATGATCGTCTTTTCTGACAAAATACTATCAAAACTCAAACTGTATTATTTTAAACATAATTTTTCCATTCGTACGTCAATACAACTGGGAAATGCTGTCAAAATTCATACACTGGACCTATTATAGGTTCCAACCGTATGTTAACACAGAAAACGAAGCATCAATAACCGGCGCATCATCGTCTCTGATAGAGTTTCAACCGGACATCCCTCAAATGTAAATGAGCCATTCCGAAACTACGACGTCGAGCGCATTTTATCCAATCACGGTAAACTTGACAGCTAGGCAGACTCGGCCATTATCGAAAACGGGNCCGGAATCACATGAGTCGTCAGTCTCTAAGATCCTCACAGAAATTTCATCCGCAGAGCTACTAACTTCAACTTTTTTCTTCTTAAAAACTTCCTTTTTAACAAATTTAACATTTTTATTCACTTCATTCTTTTTCTTCGCGGCCAACAGAAACATAACAACAAAAGTAAACATAATAATATTAAATAAATAGTTGTGAAAAGCAACGCCTTGTACCTTGGGACAGTCCCAAGGTACAAAAAATTCACTGTCCCAAGGTACAATTTTCTCTTGTTTATAACAAAGTACGGTTATAATTTTTGAATTACAGAAATCCAATGTTATTTATTAAAATAAGTGGTTACGAATGTGGTTTTCAACTAACTGTACCTTAATTAAATTACTCGCCTCAAAATATTTTGATTAAAACCAAGATCCAAATGGATTGTAAAAAAACAAACACCTATAAAAATCACACAATGTGTCACAGTGTTAAAACTAGTCAAAATAGCCGACTTTACGTCATGCATCCTGAATGTTGNTAACTGTACCTTAATTAAATTACTCGCCTCAAAATATTTTGATTAAAACCAAGATCCAAATGGATTGTAAAAAAACAAACACCTATAAA
Source organism: Centruroides sculpturatus (assembly GCF_000671375.1). Lineage (NCBI taxonomy): Eukaryota > Metazoa > Arthropoda > Arachnida > Scorpiones > Buthidae > Centruroides > Centruroides sculpturatus. Next base: position 903,999 of record NW_019384309.1, on the reverse strand, counting down.
AATCACACAATGTGTCACAGTGTTAAAACTAGTCAAAATAGCCGACTTTACGTCATGCATCCTGAATGTTGTAATGAAATAGCTACGAGATATCGCTACTTACTACTTCTCAATATATTATTTTTCAAATGACGAGCTTGTCCTAAGGTACAAGGATCTCCCCTACACGTTTTCGACTTGAAAACTTCGGCCGCAACCTCTCTAATACTAAGAATCAATAAGACTCCTGTGTCCTGTTTATGTCCTTGGTATATTTCCAAAGACAGGTAAAACAAATTGATAACTATTGGCCGTTTTGAGAGTGTGATCGACTTCGGACGCGAAATTTACGCATTTAGCGGAAAAATTATATTGATAAATAACAAACATATACCGTAGTTCCTTTGTCAATGCATCCTGCAATAATTCGCCTAATATTAATTAATACAAAAGATATGGGCATAAAGTTAAACCTCTATACACTCCAAAATCCACTCTAAATCTACTTTTTGTAAGGACATGAAAGAGACAGCTGATAGAATTAGAAATATTAGCGATATTCGTGAATAAATGGTATTTACAAATAGTCTTTTAAAAAGACAAAAGTTATTACATCACACCTGGTATTATAACAGCCAATCATTTTAAACTTTCGAAATCTTTGTTAGTGTTTAAAACGTAAACTGTTAAGATTTATGACAAGAAATAGTGAACTTTCAGAGGCCGAAATTCAAAATATATATGAACTAGCAGGTGGGCCCGGCGTTGCTCGGGCAAAAGTAACGATAGCGAAGATTAAGATTATTACGTTATAGTCAACCTTACCCGTTTTCACAGAATGCAAAAATTGGATCTCCCGTTTCCAGACTAATTAGAGAATTTTTACATGGGTCTAAAAATATCTTCAATTTCCTGCAAAAACGAAAACCAACTGCACTTTCTCTTAAAACGTCGCTTTCTCTTAACAATTCCATTGTTACGTAACACTTCCATTGTTGACACTTCCATTGTTAACACTTTCATTGTTACTTAACACTTCTATTGTTGATGGAAGTGTTAAGCTTAATCCTGTCCCTCTCCCCCCAGGGGGGCATTTCGAAAAATCCCTTCTTAGTGTGCGTTTTCGTGACGTACCCTAACTGTGTACCAAATTTCAGCTTCCAACTCCTAACCGTTTGGGCTCTGCGCTGATTATTATTATTATCAACTCGTCTCGATTATATATATAGATTAGCAGGTGGGCCCGGCGTTGCTCGGGCAAAAGTAACGATAGCGAAGATTAAGATTATTACGTTATAGTCAACCTTACCCGTTTTCACAGAATGCAAAAATTGGATCTCCCGTTTCCAGACTAATTAGAGAATTTTTACATGGGTCTAAAAATATCTTCAATTTCCTGCAAAAACGAAAACCAACTGCACTTTCTCTTAAAACGTCGCTTTCTCTTAACAATTCCATTGTTACGTGACACTTCCATTGTTGACACTTCCATTGTTGATACTTCCATTGTTGATACTTCCATTGTTGACACTTCCATTGTTACTTAACAGTGTTAAGCTTAATCCTGTCCCTCTCCCCCCAGGGAGGCATTTCGAAAAATCCCTTCTTAGTGTGCGTTTTCGTGACGTACCCTAACTGTGTACCAAATTTCAGCTTCCAACTCCTAACCGTTTGGGCTCTGCGCTGATTATTATTATTATTATTATCAACTCGTCTCGATTATATATATAGATTACCAGGTGTTGGAAAGTTTCAGAGAAATAGTTACAATAACTAAAGATCATTCTAAAACTGCCGTGGCCTGTGTAGATAAAACATGAAAATTATAAAGAATGGAGAGAAGTGGACAGAAGAAACAGAGATAAACGAAAGGTTTCCTTCCTTACAAAATAACAATTAGCAACTATGGTAGCCGCTAATTTACAAAATAATGTGTCCCATCAGACGATGTGGTGATATGTTCGTGATAACAACATCATAAAATACCGAAAAATCAAAGTGATACCTAATTCGATACCTGTTCACAAGCAATAAAGACTTCAACAGGCTAAATCTGTCACCAGCTCGACCATGGAATGGGAGAAAGTTGTGTCTTCTGATGAGAAAAAGAATTTAGATGGGCCAGATGGTTACGGATATTATTGGCACGGTGTGAAAAGAGAAGCCAAGGTTAGAATGAGTAGTCAGTTAGGATCTGGCAGTGTAATGGTTTGCAGGATTTGTTGGTGAAATTCTCGCCTCAGTAATCTCGGTATTAGTCTAATCACTGGATTTACAAATACCACGATTTGGCAATGTTGATGAAACACCCCGTTAGAGGTAATTAGAGGATGATAAGTTAGAGCTTGACAAATAAAATAGGCAAATATAGAATGGCAAGAGTATTATTGGATATTGACAGTGATTAGTGATGATACAGAGTCTAAAAGAAAGACACGTTAGTGATGTTTTAGGCCTATATAAACAAAGGACAGGTGTAGTAGGCCATCAATAAATCTTCATTCATATTCTACTTTTGATATATAAATTACCAAAATATGTAGAGCCAATGGGAGTGTCATAAGAAATGTAATTTCTGGTGTCAAAAATACAAAACTATTTCATCCCAAACATTATTTCTCACTATACTGAATCAAGTAAAATTGTTTAGCACACTTTATGTAGTGTTAAAGTTAATTAATTATTTTAAAAAATGTTTGTCTTTATCTGAATTAAATTTCTATGGCTATTTAAATGTATGAGGATAAGCTATGGTTTTCCTAATTATATTGTCATGCATATGTAATAAAACAGAAAAATGGACATTTATTTATTTACTTTACCATTACCTATGTATTGAACAGATATGTCATACTCAAAACATTATGTAAAAACTTTCATTCACAACATGTAGTAATATAACAGTTTTAAACAGCTCTTCTATTTAAAACCTGGATAAATTACTTATATAAATTTGATATAAAATTAAAAAATGTAATTACAATAAGATTTTTCTTGACAGAACAGTAGAAAAACTTACAAAACTGCTTGAAAACAGCAAAACTGTCTATCAACCAAATAAATAAAACCAGAGTTGATTGATATGGTTTGAAAGTGGTGTAAAAAAAATGCCACCTCTCACCAGATTTGCAGGAGCCTTTTACATTGTCTGATTTATAGATCCATATCAAATGTTATAGCATTGACCCACAATTTTCACTATATTTAATTATATAAAATTATATTTTTTAAAACAAAACCATCTGTTGAACTGCTAGTAAAGAAAGTATGCAGAAGTTTGTTTCCACCTTGTAAATACACCACTTAATCCTAATGCTGTACTATGGTATAAACAGTACAAACTGTCTCATTGAACCATTTTTTAAAACACATTGATTTTTTAGAAATGCAGACTAGTTCATCCTCTTTAAATTTGTTTTGTTGAGTTGTTTTAACTTTCTTATCATTTTGCCAATCTTTAAATTGTTGTTTTCTATTCCTAACTAATCTTTAATGAAAATTGATTAATTTAAAAATTACTTTATCCCTTTTAATATCATTCTTTTTAATACATCAAATATTTTATCTTTATATTTTTAAAATCTGATATCTTCATTGAATATTGTAGAATTATCATGCTGAAAATTATCTCTTGCTGGTTGAGAACTTGATGCTGTTCAACAGAATTTGTATCAGGTTTATAAAGGAAGTGGGTTTCTTATTAGTGGAGCCCTTCTAAATCATAAGAAAATATGAAAGAAACAGCATTATCCTTCGAATTTCTAGTACCATCAACTCTAGTTTCATGCTATTACTTATTTAATTGAATGCAATTTATTATACAATTGCAAACCATAACATAAGTAACATATTACTTATGTTTATAGAATACTAAATGTATTCTTTCTACTGTGAATTCTATTTATAAAACAACTTAATTCCTGCACAATACACATCATACTTATATATTATTATTATTATTGTTATTTATTAACCAGTATAATAATTTATTACAAGTGGCTTATGTAAATACTGTATAATTAATATATTATTCACCAATCATTTCATTATCTAAAATTCTACTTTATATATTTTATATTCTAAATTACAGATATACTGTAATTTACAATACATTTTATTAAAATACAGTATATTATATGTATACTGACATTTTTACTTAAATTTTACCCCATTTTTGAGGGTCTCTGAAATCTCTTATAAAGTGATTTTGGAGGGTTTACATCGCGCGAAGGATCACGCGTAAAAATATGGTTCCTTTGACTTTTTTTGCTCCTATAACAATGCTCTACAGCTCTGTTAAGGTCCCAACCGTCTGATACGGAGCTTTCAATTGAGCCCTCATAAATTTAAGATTAATACAAATAAACACTATACCGTCATCCGAAATATTGTCTATATATTCTTAATATTACTAACCTTTCATTAATTTTAATTTCTTCGCAGACGACGAACTTAGAGACGATAAAATTTATCCACGAAGTTTTCGTCCCGAACAGGCTAACACGTTGTTGGAATAATAATGGCGGATCAAAGTCACGTGATCACAAACTGCCAATAGAAAAGCGTTACTTATCGTCCCGCACTGGCTAACACGTTGTTGGAATAATAATGGCGGATCAAAGTCACGTGATCACAAACTGCCAATAGAAAAGCGTTACTTATCGTCCCGCACTGGCTAACACGTTGTTGGAATAATAATGGCGGATCAAAGTCACGTGATCACAAACTGCCAATAGAAAAGCGTTACTTATATGCCAACTCTCTCATTACAGGCTTTGTAGCCGCAAATACAGTCTGGCAGTGATGTACTGTACTTCCGCCATATTTCTTCCATTCCGAATTTCTTTGAATGACGTTCGAATGGAAAGTTTTTTTTTTGTTTTTGTAAAGTTTTTTCATTTTCAAAGTCAAAATGCAAGAAAAATTTTACATCAGAAAAATTGTTTAATTAAATTGTACTGAAGTGTCCGATCGAGTCATATTAAACATACTTAACTATTAAGTAGTAAATCTACAACAAAATTTACATAAATTTATAAACGAAGCAATTAAATATGTCTTCGGGACCTTAAAACATCGAGAAATACAAAAAATAATAATAATAAAGGGGAGTTTCCTTTATATATTGATGTGCGTGGGGGCATGCTTTTGTTTATCCTCTTTGAAGCTTAATAACTCCTTTGTCTTTTATCCATAACATTTATGAAATTTTGCAGGAAGTTTTGTGTATTACGAGGATTTAGGCTATTAAATTTTAGTGATTAAAGGTCGAAGTGATGAGGAGATAAACTGGTTGGGAAGCTGCTATTGTTCTCATCGTTCGTTTTCGTTCCCTCTAGTAGCTGTTAGAAATGCATGCAGAAAGGAAACAAAAAGTGATCTCGAAGATTCGCCGCTTGCAACAGCTGCATTCGATATGGTTTCACACGAAGACGTTTACGTACTGTAGAATACGCCGTGTTGTTGATTACAAGATTGCCAATCCCAAGCTGTTTTCTCGTAGAAACTGGGTCCTGTAAGCAGACTGTCCCGGCTGGCCTGTCCGTTTTGAAGCGTGTAGTCAGGCAGTTGCTGAGTGTATCGCGCATGAATGGTCTCGTCTCGTCTATCTGTGCGATATTTGTTGCAAAATCATCTTTACAACAGACTCGCATTTTATAAGTTTTAAGCAGAAAGCTTTCTTCTCACCAGTGAATGCCATGTGAACGCCAGTGAATGCCAGTGAACGTCGACACGTGTGAACTTCGGATTTCCCGCCAGCGGGAAATCCGAAGTTCACACGTGTCGACGGTTATTACGAATGTATTGTCTACTTACAGTATTCAATGAGTTATTCTGCTGTTTCTGCTTGGTTATTACATTATGAAATGCCGAAATCCCGGAAGGACTTATGAATAACCATGTATAAATGACTAAAATACCACGTAGCATGTCTTTTACGACTCCACATAATGAAATTCACTGTCAATATCTAATAATACTGTTTGATTTCTTGCCATCTTACAGTTATTTTATTTGCCAATCTCTAACCCATTATCTGCTGCAAACATGAACCTAAATAGTTAAAATTTCCATTTTTTAAACTCATCCGAAATCTAATTCCCTATCTTTCCTCTAAAGACCCAAATCTGAATTCACAACAATTAGATTCCAGCTTTTTCGGTGTTACCGAATCTACAATACAAACGCCATTTTTTTTCACAAAATCCAGAGGCCATTTTTGTATCGCTGGTATTTCCTTAAAAATAATACACGGAATTTTGCCCAGTTTTAGAAGAAATAACGGAAGAAGAAGCTGAGGAACGGCAGAATAATTGAGGGAAGAGGAAAAGACAGAAACACGTTATTTCAATAAAGGAAACAAAACTAAAATGAAATATTTGGAAATCGACATTAGCCAACTAACAAGAAATTACTATATAAAAAAGCCATTTTAAACCAATTCGTATTACGGGTAACTAACTTCATTAAACATAAGTATTATATACGAGATTACGCGAATATTTTCGTGCGTTTTCTTAAGGGAATTTTATTTCCTTAAGATTAAGAAAACGCAACATACCATATGACAACACTTTATGCATAAAGTTTTCTCTCACAGTAGATTTGAACTTCGCCATAATACTTCGACTTTGTTGTCCACTACCGTCAATGTCGAACGCAAAGCTGTTGTGTTCTTAACACAGCTTCAAGATTACGGTACCACAAAAATCGTTGATATTTTTTAGCCCACCAGTGGCCAAGCGGTCTTCGTTCCCTGAACACTGGGAGTTCGGTCGTGGGTTCGATCCTCGCTCGGGCAGGCTGGTCACGTGGAGTTTTCCGAGTTTTATCCACGTCTGTAACGCCTAAATAAGGGCCAGTTTCCCTTAAAAAGACCTCCCGGAAGGCGTCCCCCTAGACAGATCGCCCAAGTGTTACGTTGCCATAACTAAACAAACTTTGATATTTTTCGTGATGGAAACAAAACAGCACTCCTCCAATTCTTCGGCAATATCTAGTACTCAAAATCTTATTGAAACAATTAAATAAAATCAAAAATCCATAACTGACCTTCCAAAATTCCGTAGGAGGCATAGACACTGGGTACAGTACAACTTTCATTTTACTTAATACGTATCTGAACTGACATTCCAATATATCTACATCCAAAATGTCATCCCATCAAGATAAACACTCATTAAACCGTTACATACACGATATAAGGGTATACAGAGCCTTAAACAGAAGTAAAGCCCGCCCCATATTTGGGAGGTCTGCTGGTGAGGAAACGAGGCCCGACGCATTCGGAACAGACTATTCCAGAAAAATTCCTGGAATATTTAGACTGGCGTTAACATTACTTTAGAATAAATAAAAATACTGGATGTCTGTAAATTTCGTTTTTATAATTTAATTAAATAGAAAAAACGGGATTATTTTAACCATTCAAGTGAAATGTTTCAAAAGGATTAGTCTTATGACGTAATGCGTGACGTATTTGTCGGAACGTAATTGTTCGAATTTTCTATTGTCGGTCGCATCTTTGAGTGGAATTTTTTCGTTTTTTTCCTCCTTTTTATGAGATTTTCGGAAAGAATTTTCAATATAAATAAACTTCGGTAAGTAAACAATAATTTTTGATTTACAGGAAATCAAAATGGAATTATTCACGATAAAATGTTAAATTCAACGAGCTAAAACAGGCGGATCTATATACGGACTAATAGGGTTTAAGCTCTGGCCCCCAAGTGTCAAGGGCCAACAAAAATTGAATTATTATCATAAATTTTTAATACTTTTTCGTTAATAACAATGATCACTTATCGTATAGTAAAAAATCGTTAATAGGTTAGTTTATGTTTGGTAAAAATGAGGCCCCATTGTACCCCATAAGCCGTAGGCCCAGAAAAACCTATGTCCGCCCTTGAGCTAGAACATACTATATATACTAGATAAAGTGGCAGTGACGACTTAGAATATTCCAGTTCGTTGTAGGCCCACTAGTGGTAAAGCGGTTCCGTTCCCTGAACACGGTCGCGGGTTCGCGCCTGGCCACGGTTTTCTCTACGTCCGTAACACCCGAATATGGGCCAGTTACCCTTAAAAAGAGTTCCCGGACAACATCTCCCTAAGCAGATCGCCCAAGTGTTACATTGCCATAACTTAACAACCAGTTCGTTGTATTTACGCAACACAAATGCCAAACTCTCTCGACCAAAAGGAAAATGGCGGACGTGTATTCAATTTTCCTCAAACATGGCGTTTCTTCAGCCACTGTATGTAGTACTGTATAATCTAGCTCCTTGGTTCAATTGATACAAGTTCACAGTCATTGTACTATTTGAGTATTCGTCTCACTATTTGTGGTTAACGGAATTTACTTTTCTTTTATCAATTAACGCTATTTATACTTTATAAACAGAGCCGGCCCTACCGTAGAGCGAACGGAGCAGCCGCTCCAGGCGCTAAGCCCTAGGGAGCGCCTCAGTATCCCCGCGTTTCTTTATGCAGCGAGAGTGTAGCGAAATGACGTCACGAGCAGTGTCGGCCAATTAGAAACCAGTTTCAGTCTGTTCGCTGTAAAGCGCTTCTCGAGCGCTGCATAAAGAAACGCGGGGTATGTGAATGGCCATCTGTTGAGATGCGCGTGGGTCGAGTGCGTGGGCGGGGTTCCATCCCCGCCTAGGTTACATCACCAGAGTTGCCACCGCAGGCGCCGCTGTTTTACACATCTGAACATGTATTAATATTTTATATTTAAATTAAATTAGCTTTAACTTCTATTAATTTAAAGTAAAGTACTCGCTGTATAGACTTTTAACAATCCATTTCATTAGTATAGAAAGTACCGTTAATAAAACTATATTGGATATTTTAAACTTCAACTTAAGGTTATTTAATATTATAGAATAAATCTATATTTTTATTTTACATTCCTTCTATTATCTCGAGTTTCTATACAATAATAATAATGAAATAACATTCTTCAATTTTTCGTCCTTAAACAAAGAAACTGAAAATTCAGAATTTCTCAACTTAACTACACTGTAGAAACAAAAATCAGTTCCAAACTAATACAACTAACTTACATTATTATTACTCTATAAACAAATTAAAAATATTTTATCAAATTATAACCATTTTTCCCATTTTTTAAATTATGATTTACATATTTATTTATGCAATTGTACGACCACAAAAAATGCGACATATAAAAGAAAAAGCCGAAATCGAAACATGGAATACAAATAAAAGTATATTTCCTCTTTATAAAAAACTTCCTTCTACGTACAGATTCACCATACACAATAACTCCATGTCAATCGTATTCATAAAAATATCCGAACCCCGCGATGGGCCGAAAGTCACAATATTCGACGCAGTCCGATGTCTGTCGTCTTGTAGATTGATTAAAAAGCCCGCGTTGACCGGAA
>NW_019384309.1:836382-893228 GCF_000671375.1 Centruroides sculpturatus | reverse complement strand
GCCGGAGAGTGAAGAGACTCGACGCAGGACGATGTCGGTCGACTTCTAGATTGATTTCCGAGGCTTACGGGGGCCGGAGAGTGAAGAGACTCGACGCAGGACGATGTCGGTCGACTTCTAGATTGATTTCCGAGGCCCAGGGGGGACCGGAGAGTGAAGAGACTTGATGCAGGACGATGTCGGTCGACTTCTAGATTGATTTCCGAGGCCCAGGGGGGCCGGAGAGTGAAGAGACTCGATGCAGGACGATGTCGGTCGACTTCTAGATTGATTTCCGAGGCTTTCGGTTGGGGAATAAAGGAGAGTCACCTCCGGGTCGAAGTTATTGTGCAATAACTTCGACCCGGGCAGTGGCAACGTAAATTCGGCTGGTGGACGAAAAGTCACAGTGTTCAGTGGACGGTGAGGATGAAGTGACAGATCGACTTGCGTCATATGAATGTCGTATCAGTCTATCAGAAGGACACTGCTCGTTTAGTCGGCAGAAATTAGAAAGAATCTGTTGTTTGACATTGATGTTCTGGATATTTAGAAGATATCATTACGAATTTTTTTTTCCGATTGGTTCTTACTCCCTCTCGTTGTTTTCTGATTGGTTCGTTCCCTTGTTACTATTTGGAAATAAGATCGGTTCGGGTCACGTGAAAGGTCTGTGTTAGAGAGTTAACCCGACACCATCTCTGGACTTTCACCGGTAGACGTTGATGGAAGTATGAGACCTGCGCTCGTATTTTAGCTTGTTATTTCCTTTCTTTAGACAGTTTAGAAGTTAACGATGGAACGCGATGTTTTCTGTTTGTCAAACGTCCTCTTTTCTCGACTCGGTTTAAGTAGTCATATTGTATATATTAGCGATAGTGTCAAAGTTCAAACTCTCCGGCTCGACACTGATGTATTACTTAACACGTGTCGGAGTCGCATTGGAGAATCGCTTGTTTATCCTCGTGTCTCCTTTATTATAATCGCAATTTGTTTATTTTCATCTTTTGAATACCTATAATTCCTTTAAAATGTGATATAAATTTATTGTAAGAATATTAAAAAATTCTGCTTTTGTATTTAGTTCGATAAATCCAATTAGAAAAAATTAAATTTTTATACTTATTGATACTTTTAAAATTGGATTGTAAGACGGAAGAAGGCAATTTACGTGGGTAAACGTTTACACGGGGAGGGGTACTTCGGCCATGTGCCTCCGGACTTTCTTCTATAGGAAGCTGGTCGCTATTTAGGTGAAGAAAACGTGGTAAATTCCACGTGTCTAGCTCGACCAACCCTCGACCAACTACTGGCATTGGGTTGTTTCTCCACTCGACACTACAGTGACGTGGCTTCTTACAAATTATAATTGCGGGCCTGGTGAAATGACAGTAGGCCAGATAAAGCCTCCAGAATGCCTTAGAATCACTACCTCACGCTATAAAAAGGCTCGATGTGTTAAGAATTTTCGGTGTAGCGGTGATTTTTGGACGGCTTCGATGTCTCATACGACGCAAAGGCATTACGAAAGAGTTTGAGAAAGGCTTAGATCGTATAGATCTTTGAACACTAGAATCGAGGAACATAAAGACAGCATTAAGAAGCAGCTGTGTACAACTTGGTCTTGGCCACCTTTGCTTGTGACAGTGAAAGAAAGATTTACTATGCAAAAATGTGCGAACGTTCCCTATAATTTGTCATATATATTATTCAGATTTGATTAACTTGTGTCGTTATATATTAGGATTTTAACGTTGTTTTTTTTTATAACTAATGTAAGAATGCCTGTTTTTAATGTTAAAATATAGTTTTACTGAGTTCCAGGTGATGAGATATCTATTATCATATAAATATAAAATGAAAACATACCTTTTAAGAAGTTTTCGGCAGAATGATCTTTCAATTCGTTTATTATATCGTAATCTAATCGACCAAGACACTCGTCTTTAACTTTGCCCGTATTTTCATTAATCTTTTTTTCCTTTATGTAAATAATTGGGACGAATAAACGACCGATAGAGTTTCTGCCCAGAATAGTTGGTTTCGTCTTTGTTTTTTGTCAAACGTTTGACGATGGTCGACGTCGATCTTAGAGGTGTTTTAAAGCAACGTCTTAAAAAATTAAATCTGTAAAGATTAAGATAAATTAGATAACCGTTGTTTTGTCTCTGATAAAATGCAACTGCAACAATACGAAACAATACTAAAGTTTACAAAACGTTAGTATTTATTACTATGCATTTCGAATGCAAATTTTTGTTTCTTTTGCACCCCTCTTCAGCTAATATAGATCTAAATTAGGAGAAAACGTATAGATAGTACAAAACAATACAACATTTAAATGATTCACATTGTACTATACAAACTGACCTCTTTTGCTAAACACAAACCGCTCCGTTTTACCAATCCTCGAAGCATCGTTCTACCAGCCTTTGTCTGTTTTCACGCTATTTTAATAACCTTTTATCTTTACTTGCATTATTTTTCTTAATAACTCATCATTGTTTTTTATCGAATAATTTGAATAAGGAATTATTTTTAATTTATAGAGATTTTTCAATATTATACACTTTTCTGAATACAAATTTCCACTCCTTCCTGTTAACATTATCTCACTTTTTAAAATCTTTTATCTAATTTTTTAATGTCTCCTTTTATTTGGTGTTTTATATTTCTTCTATCCCCTTCTTTTGATTTAAGGCTTTATCAATTACGGAAACTACATCAATTGCTTTATCAATTAGTGGCATATTGTATTCTACTCCTAGTTTCAATATATTAGTTATTAATTTTGGAATTTCTTTAGTTGTCTTATTAACTATTAACTTACTTTCTCCACTTCCTTTTTTCGCTTGGCGTTGGATATCCGAATAGTTTTTGTAGTGTCTGATCTTTTCTTTAATTAACTGGTAGGAGAAGGTGGTGCAAGATGTGGCCATGGGGTTAGACGGGGACGTCTCATCTAGCTGTTATTTGGGGAACTAAATGTCAACCTCAAAAGGGATCACGGGACGAGAGAACGTCCGAATCGCTCTCTTTGTTTGGAAGTAAGACAGTTTTCCATGTTTCGGCAATACTTCGTCTAATTTTACGCCCGCTATAAAGTAAGCATCATTGCGAACTTTTATATTATCTTTTAGACGAAGATATTACGGTATTCGAAGTAACCTTTAAGACCGAAATTGTTTAGTTTTGAAATAAAGTCGACCCGTGTTTGCAGTCAGTATGAAAAGTGCACGTTGAGGCATGAATTCTGCTGCTGGCTAGAGGCACCGCAATACAGTGCAGCGAACTAGTTTTAAATTCGTTGTCATTGATGATTCTATATCATTTTTTCGAATATATAAAATAATAAGTTTAAAAATGATCTTTTTACAGAAAACGAAATATTCCACTTTTAAATCATATCTAATTGTAATGAATTTATACAGTAGGGAAAGGTGGGGCAAGATGAGAACGTTAATTAAGGTTTGTGTCGGACCTCCTCGCCCTTCCTCTCCCGCGGTTTCGCCGGAACGGATGCAACACACCCACACGCGGTGACAGAAGGGCCATAAAACACGGGGGAGAAAAGCGCGGGAAGAATGAGATGAGAGAGGAGTTGGGGACACGAGAAGGAGGGGGAGTGCGAAGTAGTGGTCCCCGAGAGTGAAATAAAGTATTTTATTTTGTGGAAAGATTGGGCTGTTTTAGTTGGTGTGACGAACCGACGGGGCGGAATCCTCTGATTAAGAACGGGTTCCCTACAGTTTTGAAAAGTCATAAGATGACAACGATAATTTTTCTATTTTCAGCAACTTCAACATTTGATAATATACAATACAAAATTTAATTTTTCAAAAACGTTTTTAAAAACAAGAAAATTTAATATTTTAAAATTACATGTAAATGCGCCATCTTGTCCCACCCGTGGGGTAAGAAGGGGTTTATCACAGGTCAAACATTATTTGAAAACTAAACAATTACAGTCTTAAAGGTTACTTCGAATACCATAATATCTTCATCTAAAAGGTAATGTAAAAGTTCGCAATGATACTTACTTTGTAAAAACTGTAGCGGGAGTAAAATTAGACGAAGTATTGCCGAAACATTGTCTTACTTCCAAACAAAGAGAGCGATTCGGACGTTCTCTCTTCCCGCGATCCCTTTTGAGGTTGACATTTAGTTTTCCAAATAACAGCTAGACGAAAGCGCGTAAACCAAGAATAAACAGACGTCTCCGTCTTACCTCATCTAGCACCACTTTCCCCTATGTACAGTGTTACTTTATTATTTATGTTTTTACGTTTTATTTTATTTGCGAAAACATTTTTTTAATTTAAATACTATCTTAACAAAAAATAAAATGTAAGATAACAATCGAAATAAAAAAATTTTTTTTTACAAAAAAAAAATATCGTCTGTTTACAAAATAGCGAAACTGAGCATGCGCGAAGTGACAGTATCGTCTGGTAAAGTAAATCTCCCATATATCACTACGTTGTATGATAGGTATACAGTCGACCCCCTTATAATTACGGTCCCTATAATTACGATTCCTATAAAACTACGAAAAAATATACGTATTTTGGAAATGTTGAGTCGGATTAGTGTAGAATCGATTAATTTTATGGAAGAAAACCTTTCAATCAGCCGTAGTCCGTAAANTAATTAAATGCTGTTGTACAATTATAATTATTTATCTTTTTAATTTTAATTACGAATTTAATTATCCTAACACACAATCTAACATCATTCAAATCAAATTAATTTACAAGTCAACCCTCTCGTTAATTCTGGGTCTTACTTTAAACACTGTTTTAAATGTGTAATACAATTAAACCTGTCCAAACCGGAAAAAATATTCGTTACCGCGCGATTCCGGCTTACACAGGTTTTACTGTACTTCATTAAATTAATGAATTAAGAAAATTTTAAGGACTAATTTATATACAGTCGACCCCCCTATAACACTGTTGATAATTCCGTTTTATATAAATTCCATGTAGTACGAGTCACTTAGATTTTACAAATACGTGTGCCGGGCTGTGAACGGCTCACGTATTTGTAAAATCTAAGTGACTCGTACAACATGGAATTCATATAAAACGGAATTATATAACTAATACAGAATTACGGGCATGATTCTAGGACCGGTGAGGGAGGAAACCCCCAAACGGTAGACCCCCTTACGCGATCAAAAAATGTCTACGATTTTGGGGGTATATCTCGTGAAAGGTCGCCCCTACGGGCGACACTTCACGAGATATACCCCCAAAATCGGATCGTCTAAAACTATCGCGAGCGATAGAAACCGCTTCTAAACTCGCTAACCACTTCCGGCTTAAAGTATATACTGAGCGAATTTCGAAAGCCAATGAGAAAAGCGATTTTTATTCGCTTAGCGAAATTGACTCGTACGACCAAAAGCGTAAAGCGATTGCGAATTTTAAGCAGCCGATCATTTTCAAGCGAGCGAAAAAGTCATCTCGAAAAGAAAATGGCCGCTTCCGATATACGCTCGGTGTGAACTAAGCTTAACTGCCGACGTAAAAAGCGAAGAAAACAGACACTCACCTTCGAAAGAGGCGACGCCGTCTAGTCTGTTGCTGACGTTGGTGAGGACGGGGTGAGGCCGCTGGTCCCTGCCTCGGTTAGTTCCTGGCCTCCGATGTTGTCTGAAAAATCACATAATCCAGGTTTCACAATTTCATATTTTATACTGTTATCTAATATTAAAGAAGCATCAATAATATTATAATTAATAAATATTAATTCATAACTTATTATACAGTGTAATCGTAAAGTAGCTCCACGTTGGCAGAGACTTCCGGAAACGAAGTAATGACGTCATAAACAATCCACGCGTCGAAACAGTCGCCACGGATTTTAATAAACTTCAGTTTGACGCTCTGTATATTTGCTTTCGTCATGTCCCCTCGGATTCGCAGGAAATTCTTCTTTGACTTTATTACCTGAGGTGCCGAGATGTCCTCCGTTTTCTAGACACAATCAGACTCCTCCTGTTGTTTTAAGCTGGATTAATTAAAATATGCTTAATAATGAGGAGTAGTGAAGAGACACGTGACTTTTTTCTGTCCGTGCAAGATTTGGAACTTGTTTCTTTAACACAAATCCTATTGCTGCTCCACAGAAGAAGTCTGGTGTTGCCACACCTGGAAATCGTAGTAGCCTAACTCCTTTCGAAATTATCTTCTTCCCGAAGGTGTGATGCAATAGTATTATTGAACTCCTAGCTGCGTGAGAAGTTGCACCGTCTTGTTGAAAGTAGGGTTTGGTTTGGTTTATTTATATAAGGCAATGCGACGTGTGGGCGATCTGACAGGGAGGATGCCTCCCGGGTGAGCCATAGAAAACTGGCACATAGGTATTACAACTCTGGAGAAAATCCGGAAAACTACACGTGGCCTTGTGCAACGGCGTCTCGTACACTCCGTGTGGGTGCATAGGATTATGTGAATTGATAACGTAAAGCAAGCCTCGTCCGTAAAGAAAGTCCTGTCGAGCACCTCAATTTCTCCATGTTCTAACTTGGAACCGCTCGCAATATGTCCACCTTTTCTCATAATCTGCAAGTTTTCACACCTGCACAAACGTCACTTTGTAAGGAAGGAACTTTAGTTTTTACTGTAAAGCTTTTCCTTAACTCATGTTTGTCCTCTTGTGATAACTTCCGCAGTGTTTTCGTGGGTCTTAACAACATCTGATAAATAATCGATGATTAAAATTCGCCGAACTCTCCATCGTGTGCATGGTAAACCAAGCCCTTTAAGTAACCATAACTCCAACGTCAAGTCGGTCTTATTGATAAGCGAATTTAATAATGTCAGTTGACTGGAATTTGTATAATTTGGTATTCGTGAGTACGAATATGCATACTAGTTCCGCGTATAGCCCCATTTTCCGCCTAGTGGCAAAAATTTGAAATAAAACTTTTATTACCAAAGTCGAAATTCCACGGTCTGAATAATACGTTCACCGACTTTGGTCGAGGTTTTTGGTCGAACAGATTTGGTACAATCGAGCTCGAAACGCCTGTACTTTAATCATGGTCATCCAATATAACGGCTGGGAAAGTAAAAATAAATCGTGTCTTCTCTCGACGCACAGTAGAGACAGGATTATCCAAGGTAATCGAGCCGAATATAATCGGATAACACGAAATGTTTGGTACAACGCAATCGACAAAATACAAAATACAGTAATTACAAAAACAAATTTTAAAGGCGCTTACGAGAACTGCCGAAGAGAAACGGATGACTGTCCAAACTGCTTTTACCGTTGTTACAATTAACAACTTGTGTTCGTCTATTTCTGGGCGATTTCTTTTGTTCATTTTAAAAATTATTCTTGTCGTGAAAAGTCGTCAGAATAAATTTTTCTTTCAAAACAAAGAGCGTCTTCAAATACCCCACAATCACCGAACCGACAACACTCGCTCACCATTGCCCAGTGTCCGCGGCCGGATGGCCGAACGGTCAAAGCCAACCTCTCTGGGGGACCCGGGCTCAAATCCGAACGGGTCGAAAAATCCCCAGGAATTTTTCGGGAGGTGGTCCCTTCGGATATGTCAGGCCCCGTCCCTCACCTCCCGGCAGCCCCATTGTGGGCCTGGCCGAACCCATAATGGGCTTGCAAAAAGAGGCACTCCTAGTGCCCACAGGGCGGAAAGAGTTTAAAAAGAACGTGCCCAGTGTCTAAAACCACTAAGCATTGGTAGTCGGTTGTAAGTTAGCACTGACAGTCCGGATTTGAAAAGAAAAGGAGAATGAAAAAAATCATAAAGGATATGATTAAAACTTTTCCCACGGACTGGCTTCCTTGTTTAAGGTGACACATCGAATGTGTCACCCGGAACAAACGATCGAAATTCAACTATTGGCCTCGACGTATGATAATTCCTTATAAGGTTATGGGAAAAACCCACGAGGGGATCGATGACAATCGTCATTCGCCGTTATCTATAGTTCCGTAAACTGGTGCGCTCGCCGGTCCCTTTTGCACACTGCTCAAGCCGTCGCCCATCTTCTGCCATTCTCGAGACATCAAAAAACTTTCATTCGTCCAAGCTTCTCTCGAACCTAGGGGACCAGGAGTACTGTACATCGATCCGCCGATTCTGAGATTCCAAAAGGGACACACACACTCTCTCTCGAGATCAGGGTCCCGCGATATTAATGATAAGGGTTAGTTTTTACTATAATTGTTATACAAAATTAGCGCTAGCTAAGCGTCTTAACCAACTTCTGTATATTATTGCTATGTAAATAAACGGGTATTGTGAATCGTTAAATAGGTAGTAGCGTACACTTCTTCCAGTCCATTTCCATTCCGAGTCCAAGCGCCTACAACACGATCGCTCGCGCGTAAAGGTGGGCACCGAGTTTTCTGTGTCCGCCTAAAAGACACAGTAGTATCAGTCCTGACGATTTAGTCATCGCAAACGCGGTCTCGCGGTGCAGAAGCATAGGGGCGGCGCTTCGCGCATTGTCGCACAAACATACCAAACCAACCAAACTAATATTCGTAAAACGAGCTGGACCCTTCGTGTGAGACCCCGGAAATAATCCAAAAAAAGGAATGTAAAATTTATTAAGTTATTAACCATCGAGAAAACAAGTAATGTATGTGTCGAGTCTGCGACACCGGACTTCGACATGGTCGCTCAAAAAGAATAAAGGGGGAAACAAAATTTCAGAATAAAAGAAAATTTAAAGGGGAATTATTTAAACCTTACGAAACGAGAATTTAAAAATGAGCATAGGTGTCTTAATCGTCGATAAAGCGCGATCAGAATCGATAGGATGGAGTCGAATAAACCGCTGGGCAGACCTTTCTCGCCACCTAAACTGGTCTCAATTTTCACCTAGGGACAGGTAAGAGACCGATAGAGGAGCGGGGAAGGGAATTACAAACGAATCAATCACGAAAGAATTGTAAAACCTCCGCCGTCGAGGACAAACAGGCTGCCTCTAGAAAATTCTTCTTTTTGGTCGTCGTTCTCTCCCTTCCGCGCTTCCGCTACAAAGTGCCTAACTCACCTCTATCCATTGCATCTTTTCTACGCCGAACTCTTTCTCGCCACGGCCCCGGAGCTCTATCGCCGCAAGACGAAAACACCTAGAGACACCCAACCGAGGGGACAGCGACATCTGGGACCTCGTAAGCGATGTTGGAAAAAAATGAACGGTTTCTTTGCGAAATATTTGTCTTTTTCTGCCTCCGAAAACCACCAGCCACATACGCAAAGTCCATAGACCATCCCGACTAAAAAGGAAAAATGAAAACCACCTCTTAATCAACGAGCTTACATTCGCTGTTCGCGTTACTGCTTATAGTTCTGTTGCCCGGTAAATCTACTTTAGACATCTTCGTTAATTTGCTAATTAGGCATAATCTGTTGTAAGTTCTTCCGGGAAACATCCCCGGACGAATTGCCCAAGTATTGTATTGCGTCATTCTGTGACAACCCAGGTTAAAGTAAATTCGGCGATTTCAATTTTTTTTTTTTCTGTCAAAAAAATAAAGGGGAGAAGTATTCCATTTCACAAATGCAGTCAAGGAACTTTATAAAATTCTCCAACGAATAGCACTTCCTCGGTGAGTGACACTACTTATTGAGGGAAATAGAGAAAAAAATCGCGGATTGGAGCAACCGACAACTTTACCAAAAGTGAGCATTTAGATTGGCAGGGGGAGAACTCCGAATAAAAGACAAGAGGACAGACGACGACACAGAGTTCGTCTGCCTAAATCATGCGTGTTAAACTTCTACCGCTCCTCCGGAGGACCGAGTACCGACGAAACGAGACCCTTCTCGACCCGGACTAAGCCTTCTGTTTTCGAGAAATCGGGACCGCAACTAACCGTTCTGGTATTTATCAACTCGCGTCCGAAACTGTGTGTTTTCTCTCTGTTTGACGCGCTGGTAGGAATAGACTCTTCCACCGTTTTATGCCCTTGTAAAATAGTTCTAACTTAGCTAAATAAATTGTTATTTAATTAACGTTTAAATGCGCATTAGAGTGGGTCATTTCCGGCGCCCGAGACTCGCGTACGGAGTTAACAGTCACAATTCAGTCGGTGACAAAATCCTTAGGATTGTGTTGTTATTGCATCTCGAATCAGAAATTAATACAAGGATCAAATCATAATCAAAGCCAGAATAATCTCCAGTTCAAATGTTCTTTATTCATATTTGAATATTCAAATTACAAATCTTTTCGGACGATCCAACGGATGTTAAAGAAGCGAAGACGGAAGATCGCCGATAATCGGTCCACCTCGGAGTCAAACTGCAAATATTTTAAAGTAAAATTATATCTGAATATATTATAAGTAGCATTTTGCCCGTTTTCCACAAAACAACAGTCAAAATTTTGTAATATATTTAGAAATTTCAATAAAAATGTATTTATTAGGAGGTATTTAACGCTTATAAACGGAAGTACAAGGTCTGTTCAAAAAGTATCGGACCTTTGGTCGGCAAAAATAAATTTATTGACTTTGAGGTACAAAACCCTAATCCCCTTCAAAGTAGTCTCCTTGGTAATGTATACACTTCTCCCAGCGTTCCTGCCATTGCTGGAAACACTGCTGGAACGCATCTTTTGGAATGGTTATCAGCCGGTCCGTCGCATTTCGCATGATGTCTTCTCTCGACTAAATTTGGGTTCCTTTTAGCGGCATTTTCAGCTTGAGAAATAGCCAAAGGTCACACGGAGCCATGTGGAGAGAGTACGGAGCGTGACGAACCACAGGAGTATTGTGTTTGGCGACGAAAGCCCGAATCAGATGCGCAGAATGGGCGGATGCGTTATCACGATGGAGCTGCCAAGTTTTGATCGACCACAGATCCCATCGTTTGCATCGCACTGTATCGGAAAGACGACGAAGGACCTCCTGGTAGTACTCCTTTGCGATGGTTTGGCCTTGTGGTGCGTACTCACGACACACCACCCCACGAGAGTCGAAAAAACTGTCAACATGACCTTTGATATTGCTGCGGACCTGCCGCGCTTTTTTTGGCCTCGAGGATCGTCCCCGAAAGCCTGCTGAATCTTGCGAATGGTTTACACTCGGGTATCGCCAAGGTTTTTGGCAAAATTTGATGTAATATCGCTGCTCACGTTGTTCAGTCATTTTCCAGCTTAGTGAAATCCGACGAGAGCGCACTACATGACCTCACTCATACGCCGATTGCCAACGACTGACGCTTCCTGCAGGCGGGAAAAAATTCAGGGCTGTGCATGACTGTCCCCTCCACAACTCCACCGAAGAAGGCCTCTCTCGCATCATTGGTTTACGCGGAAAATAAAAAGGTCCGATACTTTTTGAACAGACCTTGTAAATAGTAATTATCGTATAAATATTTTAAAATTAAAGTGATTTTATTCTATAATAAATGAATAAAATTACATGGGTCCAGACCTCCTTTAATTCCAGTCATGGAGTTTTCTTCAATTTTCTATCTTTCATCATCTGATAAACTATATTTTCAAACGCATTTTTAATGTAATCCATAAATATTGATACCAGAGTAGATGTTAACTGTCTTCGTTTCAAGTTATATTTATCACGTCCTTTGATTTTCGCGTAACGACCTTCGCTACTTTCTAACAAAATAATCCCTGAAAAAATATATATTAATCTTAATTGCAATTAATTTCAAATAAAGCTAAACCCGTGAACAGCGGCCACCCAAGGAAACGTTTAAAATTAGCGAATTTGTAGATTATTTTCTACTCATTCTTCTTAGAAAAATGTTTCCGTAAAAACGCTACCGTTTAGGGATGTCCATTGCCGCGAGGTAGCCATTGTCGCGGGTTCGACCATATAAAACTATTATAAAGTACGTCGAAAGATACTTTATAAACCTTACCCATAACGACGACTATAAACAGGAACTTGTTCATCTTCGCTTGTTAGTTTTTCTTCCGCTTTTCCGTTAGTTTCGCTTCCGCTTTTCCTGGAGGTTTTCTCCAAAGAATGCCGAAGACACGCGATTCGCACCTCTTTATATGAGAAAAATATGCGATTCGTCGTAATTTCATTGGTTGCGCGACAGCTGGATGTCGAACCAATCGAAGTCGATGATGTCGCGCGTGGGAATGTTAAAATGTCCAATGATGTAAATGTTTATTTAAATTTGCATAATTTCCTTCAGTATCCAATTCGAGCTCCTCCCGGGGCTGGACTTAAACTTGTAGGTTAAAATAGGTAGAGTTCACTACTTGTCCAATGGACAAAACCACCGAACTCTAGTCGCAGCTTCTCCGGGTTATTCGAGTGTCTAACGCCGAAATATCGGCCAGTTATCTGTACAAAGTTCTTCTAAAAGTCATCTCTTCCCTCACCGCGTTGTATTATTCTATTAATCTTACGACATATAACGGGTTCTTTCTCCACCAAATATAAATACTTAAATATATATAAAGGTCACGATCTAAGTTCTGAACATATTACACGAGGCCTTAAACGGTAGCGTATAATTATAGAATAAAGGGCCTTTCGGTGGCCCGGGGCAGAAAGTTAAAGAAGTTAAACGTAGATTGACACGGTAACTCGACGTCTTTTGTGGGTTAATTATACTTTTATATATATTTAACTACGGTATATTGTAATTAAATGAAATTATACAATAATACAAGAAAGAATTCAAAATGATTAAATTCATCCAATATTAATTTACCTGTAAATAATTATTAGAATTGTTTATAAAATAAAATTATTATTACCGAATTAGCGTAAAAATCTAAGTAAAATTTATAAATATTTTGTCTCGGGACTTAAAATAAATTCGCGATAATGAGAGAACGAAAGTAGAAAAGGGTAAAAACGTCGTTGGGGTGTCTGATCCGAACCATCACACTAGCACATTTAAGGCCAGATGGCAGAGCCTGCCGCTCTGGGGAACCCGGGATCTTCACCTTAAATTAGTACAGTCTTGCCCCTGTACATTATACTTTTCCATTAGAGATAGAGTCGTGCCGGTCATCTATCGAACTCGTTTAGGGAAGCACATATCTTCGATTGATTATATCCGAACTTTCCGGTCGGGTCCCTGGCTCCTAAGCTTTCCATATCCGGTCTCAATTTACATCATTGTGAGAACCCAGGCAAAACAAATTCGGCGATTTCAATCTTTTATTTCTTTTGTTTGTGAAAAAATTCGCTTATAACCACGTTGTTTTAAACCGAATAACTTGTAAAGAACTCAAATTTGTCCCGGAAATAATTTAATAATCATTTTACATTGGTATTTTTTAATCATTTTATAAACTTTTATGACATATAATTTTTGTATTTTTCTAATTTTATGAATATAAAAATGCCAGGCGAATGTAATATGTAAATTAATTCATTTCGTTTATTAAAATGTCGCCTCACGTTGCGTCAAATTAAATAATTCATAAAAATTAATATAATAAATACGTTTATAAAATAATTGACCACATCTGTTCACAATAATATTGTAAAACAGAATGTACAGTACTTATAAATTAATTAAATATTATCGGAAATGCTAATTTTTGAATCACGTGACGCCCGTCTTCCCACTTCGTGTAACCGAAGCGGTCGAAGTTGAAATAAAAGCGTAAACTCCATTAAAAGTAAAAACACACATCGGCGCGTGTCTAGGACAATAAACGGGTGTTCAATTTATATTTGACTGCGCACGAGCGTGACGACGAGTTAACGTTTAAACGCGTAGTGGAGTGCGTCATATCCGGCGCTACTCCCTACTCCATTTTGAACCCGACCGTTCTCGTTCGTGACCGTTCGCGTACGGACTTAACAGTCACGATTCAGTTAACACAACACAATCCTTAGGATTTCGGTGCCAATTTCTGATTCGAGATGCAGTAATAAGAATCAAATCATAAAAGCCAGAATATTCTCCAGTTCAAATGTTCTTTATTGATATTTGAATATTCAAATTACAAATCTTTTCGGACAATCCAACGGATGTTAAAGAAGCGAAGCCGGAAGATCGCCGATATTCGGTCCACCTCGGAGTCAAACTGTAAATATTTTAAATTAAAATTATATCTGAATATATTATAAGTAGAATTTTTCCCGTTTTCCTCAAATTAAGAGTCAAAATTTTGCGAAATATTTAGAAATTTCGAAAAAATGTATTTATTTAGAGGTATTTAACGCTTATAAACGGAAGTAAATAGTAATTATCGTTTAAATAATTAAAACTTAAGTGATTTTATTCTATAATCAATAAATAAAATTTTGTTTTATTACATGGGTACCGACCTCCTTTAATTCCAGCCACGGAATTTTCTTCAATTTTCTTTCTTTCGTCATCATCCTCTTGTGAAATATCAACAACTTGACCATTGGCTATACTTTGCTCATCTTTCGACACACTTATATTAATATAAAGACCTACATTTCTTCCTTTCAAATCGGATCGATCGGGTCCTACGATTTTCGTGTATCGACCTTCGAAACTTTCTAACAAAATAATTCCTAAAAAAAAATTAGTTTTTTCTTAATTCAATTTACATTCAAATAAAGCTAAACCTTTGAAGAACGGCCACGAAAGAAAACGTTTAAAAATAGCGAATTCTTACAAGAAAGTTTCCGGGGGAAAAAACACCGTTTACAGATGTCATTGCTACGGGTTCGAATACACAAAAATTAGTCTAAAGTACTGTACGTCAAAAAGGTACAATTAGAGATGTGTTGGGATCTTAACAGAGCTATAGAGCATGCCCGTAGGAGCAAAAAAGTCAAAGGAGTCATACCTCTAAATGTGACCCTTGCCGAGATGTAGCCCCCTTGTATGCATTAATTTCCTGCTATAAGCATCGATCAGTGCGCTGTACTCACTGTTAATAAACGCGCGATAAGCTTAGCGGAGCACGCAGTGTGATTCCCTATAGCGCTTGGAAATAGGCTTTACGCTGATTTCGGGAACTGTATCTCGCGAAGAGTCACATTTAGAGGTAAGGCTCCTTTGACTTTTTTGCTGCTACGGGCATGCTCGACAGCTCTGTTAAGATCCCAACAGCGTCATTCACATCTGTCAGAAAATAATTTATAAACGTTACTTACCAATAATGATGAATGTAAACAGGAACTTCCCGAAGGTTTTAGTCCATCGAATGCTGAAAATACGCGACTCGCACGTCTTTTTATAAGAAAACTATGCAATTCCTCGTAATTTCATTGGTTGCGTGACAGCTGGATGTCGATCAAACGATGATGATGTGAGCGGGAATGTTAAAATGTCCAATCCCGTGAAGGCTTATTTAAATTTACATATTTTACTTCAGTGACAGACCCGATTCCAGGCTACAAACACGGCTACTGGTAGAATATTTTCGTCCGTACTTGTGAGAAATTAGAAGACGCAGAAAAAAATTCCCAAGCACATTGGTCAAGATTTTTCATACGAGTGTTTAAAACGTCTAAAATTATTTAAAAATTGGAATTGTAACAAAATACTTCGTGCGCGATGTAAGAAATTTACAAGTTTAAAACAATTCGAGCTCCTCCCAGGGCTTGGCTTAAACTTGTTGTGGTTGAAAGTTATAACACATCGAGTTCACCAGTTGTCCGATGGATAAAACCACCGAACACTACTCGTAGTTTCTCCGGGTGTTATTCGAGTGTCTAATACCTAAATAGCGGCCAGTTATCCGTACAAAGTTCTTCTAAAAGTCATCTCTTGCCTCACCCGCGTTGCATTATTCTGTTAATCCTATGACAAATAACAGGGTCTTCCTCCACCAAATATAGATACGTATAAAGGCGAAGATCTAAGCTCTGGACATATTACACCGGGCTCTAAAGGGCCGCGTGTTACGTGTTTACGACTGCAGTTTGTTTGTTATGTGCATTGGCGTACCAGAGTTTTATGGAGGGGCTAGTAGAGGCCAACCTGACACAAAATTGAATTATTTCAAATTATTGTTCATTAACATGAAATTTTNTTTATAAACTTTTATGACATATAATTTTTGTATTTTTCTAATTTTATGAATATAAAAATGCCAGGCGAATGTAATATGTAAATTAATTCATTTCGTTTATTAAAATGTCGCCTCACGTTGCGTCAAATTAAATAATTCATAAAAATTAATATAATAAATACGTTTATAAAATAATTGACCACATCTGTTCACAATAATATTGTAAAACAGAATGTACAGTACTTATAAATTAATTAAATATTATCGGAAATGCTAATTTTTGAATCACGTGACGCCCGTCTTCCCACTTCGTGTAACCGAAGCGGTCGAAGTTGAAATAAAAGCGTAAACTCCATTAAAAGTAAAAACACACATCGGCGCGTGTCTAGGACAATAAACGGGTGTTCAATTTATATTTGACTGCGCACGAGCGTGACGACGAGTTAACGTTTAAACGCGTAGTGGAGTGCGTCATATCCGGCGCTACTCCCTACTCCATTTTGAACCCGACCGTTCTCGTTCGTGACCGTTCGCGTACGGACTTAACAGTCACGATTCAGTTAACACAACACAATCCTTAGGATTTCGGTGCCAATTTCTGATTCGAGATGCAGTAATAAGAATCAAATCATAAAAGCCAGAATATTCTCCAGTTCAAATGTTCTTTATTGATATTTGAATATTCAAATTACAAATCTTTTCGGACAATCCAACGGATGTTAAAGAAGCGAAGCCGGAAGATCGCCGATATTCGGTCCACCTCGGAGTCAAACTGTAAATATTTTAAATTAAAATTACATCTGAATATATTATAAGTAGAATTTTTCCCGTTTTCCTCAAATTAAGAGTCAAAATTTTGCGAAATATTTAGAAATTTCGAAAAAATGTATTTATTTAGAGGTATTTAACGCTTATAAACGGAAGTAAATAGTAATTATCGTTTAAATAATTAAAACTTAAGTGATTTTATTCTATAATCAATAAATAAAATTTTGTTTTATTACATGGGTACCGACCTCCTTTAATTCCAGCCACGGAATTTTCTTCAATTTTCTTTCTTTCGTCATCATCCTCTTGTGAAATATCAACAACTTGACCATTGGCTATACTTTGCTCATCTTTCGACACACTTATATTAATATAAAGACCTACATTTCTTCCTTTCAAATCGGATCGATCGGGTCCTACGATTTTCGTGTATCGACCTTCGAAACTTTCTAACAAAATAATTCCTAAAAAAAAATTAGTTTTTTCTTAATTCAATTTACATTCAAATAAAGCTAAACCTTTGAAGAACGGCCACGAAAGAAAACGTTTAAAAATAGCGAATTCTTACAAGAAAGTTTCCGGGGGAAAAAACACCGTTTACAGATGTCATTGCTACGGGTTCGAATACACAAAAATTAGTCTAAAGTACTGTACGTCAAAAAGGTACAATTAGAGATGTGTTGGGATCTTAACAGAGCTATAGAGCATGCCCGTAGGAGCAAAAAAGTCAAAGGAGTCATACCTCTAAATGTGACCCTTGCCGAGATGTAGCCCCCTTGTATGCATTAATTTCCTGCTATAAGCATCGATCAGTGCGCTGTACTCACTGTTAATAAACGCGCGATAAGCTTAGCGGAGCACGCAGTGTGATTCCCTATAGCGCTTGGAAATAGGCTTTACGCTGATTTCGGGAACTGTATCTCGCGAAGAGTCACATTTAGAGGTAAGGCTCCTTTGACTTTTTTGCTGCTACGGGCATGCTCGACAGCTCTGTTAAGATCCCAACAGCGTCATTCACATCTGTCAGAAGATACTTTATAAACGTTACTTACCAATAATGACGAATGTAAACAGGAACTTGTACATCTTCGGTTGTTAGATTAGTTCTACTTCCGGTTCTTCCCGAAGGTTTTGGTCCACCGAATGCTGAATATACGCGACTCGCGCGTCTTTTTATAAGAAAAATATGCGATTCGTCGTAATTTCATTGGTTGCGTGACAGCTGGATGATGTCGATCGAACGATGATGCTGCGCGTGGGAATGTTGAAATGGCCAATGGTGTAAATGTTTATTTAAATTTGCATATTTTACTTCAGTAACTGACCCGATTCCACGCTGCAAACACGGCCACTGGTAGAATATTTCCGTCCGTACTTCAAAAGACACAGAAAAAAATTCCCAAGCACATTGGTCAAAATTTTTCATACGCGTGTTTAAAACGTCTAAAATTATTTAAAAACTAACAGGTAGGAACGGCGTTGCTCGGGCAAAAGTAACGATAGCGAAGATTAAGATTATTACGTTATAATCAACCTTATCCGTTTTCACCAAATGCAAGAATTGGGTCCCCCGTTTCCAGACTAATTAGAGAATTTTGGATCTAAAAATATCTTCGATTTCCTTCGAAAAATCCCTTCTTAGTGTGCGTTTTCGTGACGTATCCTAACTGTGTACTAAATTTCAGCTTTCAACTCCTAACCGTTTGGGCTCTGCGCTTATTATTATTATAAACTCGTCTCGATTATATATATAGATTGGAATTGTAACAAAATACTTCGTGCGCGATGTAAGAAATTTACAAGTTTAAAACAATTCGAGCTCCTCCCAGGGCTTGGCTTAAACTTGTTGTGGTTGAAAGTTATAATACATCGAGTTCACCAGTTGTCCAATGGACAAAACCAGCGAACACTAGTCGTAGTTTCTCCGGATGTTATTCGAGTGTCTAATACCTAAATAGCGGCCAGTTATTTGTACAAAGTTCTTCCAAAAGTCATCTCTTGCCTCACCCACGTTGCATTATTCTGTTAATCCTATGACAACTAACAGGGTCTTCCTCCACCAAATATAGATACGTATAAAGGCGAAGATCTAAGCTCTGGACATATTACACCGGGCTCTAAAGGATCGCGTGTTACGTGTATACGGCTGCAGTTTCTTTGTTATGTGCATTGGCGTAGCCAGAGTTTTATGGAGGGGCTAGTAGAGGCCAACCTGACACAAAATTGAATTATTTCAAATTATTGTTTATTAACATGAAATTTTCATAAGAATCGACAATAACTTAACACACATAAAATATGAAACTTCCTTTAATCATACGTTCTCGTAACATTAATATAAAACTCTAGCAATGCCTTAAACAAAATTAACCAATCAATTATTTTTTACCATTCTTTAATATAGCTCACCGTCTTTAATCTAGATATAGACCAGGGATGGCCAACAGTTTTCCCCCCTGGCCGAATCGGAAAGAAAACTTTTTTCACTGCCCGAACCAGAGGCAGCCCTAGCAAGATTTTCAGGTGATGCGAGATCTTATTGCGGCGTCAATCCGTAGAGACTAAACTGTACACAAAGATTACAGATACACTTTTCACATTGGGCACAGAAAGCCGTTGACCTTTTTTTTAGGATAAGAATTTTTCAACTTTCCTATAACTTCACATTGTCCGGTTGCACAGTATTATCGCGGATCCATTCAAGCGATTATTTGAAGTTCAGTCCAATATTCAGAGATCATTTGCGGGCCGCGGTACACTACACCCAATTAAATTAGCTTCAACTTTTTATTTCTTTTTGCAAATCGCCTCACCACTTTTTCGGCTGTAATTTTCTGGGGAGGGCACCAGGGTTGTATTCTGGTCACTGTCTCTGGTCTCTCGTAAGCCGGTCGCTGATTGGCTAATCATTTGGATTAGCCAATTAGCGACCGGCTTGAGAGAGACGAGAGACCAGAGACAGTGACTAGAATATGGCGCCAGGTTAACTCGGGGGACGTGCCAACCCATGCCCCTTCCTGGCTATGCCTTGGTTATGTGCCCCTTTGCACGTTCCTCGCCAATTAATTGCCTCATTCTAAGCCCGTCCGAACTCGCAATGAGTATAGAATAAAGGGCCTTTCGGTGGCCCAAGTGCAGAAAGTTAAAAAAGTTAAAGGTTCGGGCGATAACTGGACGTCATTCGTTATAATCGAATGAAATAATACAAGAAAGGATTAAAAATTATCGGATTTTAATTAAATGTCTTAAAAGGATTAAATTCACCCAATATTTATTTACCGGTAAATAATTTTTATGCTAATTCGGTAATAGTTTTAAGTAAAATTTATAAGTATTTTGTCTCGGGACTTAAAATACATTGGCGAAAATGAGAGAACGAAAGCAAAAAAGGACAAAAACGTTGTTTGCGTGTCTGACCCCAACCATCAACGCTAACATGTTTATAACATTTTTCAGGTANTGACATCAGCGCCACCTTGTCTGTGACGTCATTAACCTCGCTGTATGGACCGAACGGTTATAATGGAGGAATATAAGCGCTTTCGACACTATATTTTCTAGCCACTGTACTCGGGGGACGTGCCCACCCATGCCCCTTCCTGGCTATGCCCGTGGTTATGTGCGCCTTCGCACGTTCCTCACCAATTAATCGCCTCATTCTAAGCCCGTCCGAACTCGCAATGAGTATAGAATAAAGGGCCTTTCGGTGGCCCGGGTGCAGAAAGTTAAAAAAGTTAAACCTAGATTCGGGCGATAACTGGACGTCATTCGTTATAATCGAATGAAAGGTTTAAAAATGATCGGATTTTAAGTCTTAAAAGAATTAAATTCATCCAATATTAATTTACCGGTAAATAATTTTTATGCTAATTCGGTAATAGTTTTAAGTAAAATTTATAAATATTTTGTCTCGGGACTTAAAATACATTGGCGAAAATGAGAGAACGAAAACAGAAAAGGACAAAAACGTCGTTTGCGTGTCTGACCCCAACCATCAACGCTAACATGTTTATAACATTTTTCAGGTACAGCAACATTTGAATAATAGAAATAAATTATTATATTACAATTAATTTAAATGATAACAATTCTAATGTAATAATAACGGCGACGAAATCACATAATATGCAAATAATACGAGGTAATTAAAAGATCCCTATTACACACATATTTGATGCGGTGGCATTCAGACACGTGGAACAATTATCGTAAAAAATAACAAATTAGTACCAATTTCGCCACTATGGCAGATTTGGTGCTGCAATTCGTGTGATTTTTCTTTTACTCACAAAGTATTCTAGAGAATTTTCTATGGAAATTTTTGTGTGTAAATATTTTTAAGGGGCGGCAAATCACACAAGGTAGTGGATAGCCCTCATACTTAATTTTAGGAGAGGAAAATAAAATATTAAATAAATTCATAACTAGAACGAGAAGTGACAAGTTTTCCACCTGTATGACTGTAAAGGTAGTGACGTTAACAGCTGCGTGATCGACTTTAAAGAGAAAAAAAAACAAAAAAATATATATTTTTAATTGTAATAAATTTTCGATAATTTCATATTTTTCCTTTAATTATACACAGGAATGCGATTTAAAAATACGATTATCGCCATACTCAGAAGGAAGACTTCTTCTTTCGGTAGAATCCTCCATCTTTATTTTAAAATATATTTTAATTTGTATACATTCGGAAAAAATTAAAGCCAGGTCAAATCGTTTTTGTTGATAAACAATAATATAAACAAACAAATTGGGTTGATGGATGCATGGGAACTAAAAAATTGGGTGAAACGAGTTCGAATCGCATAAATTCGTCTATTTATAAGTAAATTTCGATTTTGATACAGCATTTAAGCCTCTAAATATTGTTAAACAATAGTAATTAAAATGATTAGCACAAATTTTACTTAAAACAAATTCAGTTATAAAGTTTAATATGGAAGAATCATGGAGGACCTCGATTGTTTTTCTCTACATTAATTCGGTAGGTCTGCTTGGTTTGCCAGAATTGCCCAGGGTACAAATGTGGTTCGAGTATCAAAATAAAGCTCTTGCCGTGTATTCCAGTCAATTGCAATCACAAATGAAAAATTCATAATCGTTTTAGTATGGCGGAGAAGCAAAGATACAATGTTAAGTCTATGGAAGAAACATGTCGGACCCTCCAGCTTCATTTAGGGATTTAGTTTATTTTAATTATTATAACCCGTTGCTCATTACTATTCTGAATATCTGCTTTATTGCTAATTAAAAGAAGCATCTTCCCCATTCACGGTACGAGTATTTTTTTACAGTTTATATAGCGTGGTATCCTTTACGAAGCTTATAAGTGTGCATTTTATCTGCGGACATTTCGACTTGATTTTATTCAAGCGAAATGTTATGTAAACAGTTTAAAATAAGCTTCAAAAAATGAAGAATACAATCTGACATCGGGAATAAACGCGTTAAATTTCATAACTTATAACATTTATATTAAGTGAAAACAACTGTTAATACAGTAGTCGTATTTTGCGATTNATTCTAATGTAATAATAACGGCGACGAAATCACATAATATGCAAATAATACGAGGTAATTAAAAGATCCCTATTACACACATATTTGATGCGGTGGCATTCAGACACGTGGAACAATTATCGTAAAAAATAACAAATTAGTACCAATTTCGCCACTATGGTAAATTTAATGCTGCAGTTCATGTGATTTTTTATTTATTCACAAAGTATTCTAGAAAATTTTCTATGGAAATTTTTGTGTGTAAACATTTTTAAGGGGCAAATCACACAAGGTAGTGGGTAGCCCCTATACTTAATTTTAGGAGAGGAAAATAAATTATTAAATAAATTCGTAACTAGAACGAGAAGTGACAAGTCTTCCACGTGTATGACAGATCTTCGTTAAAATTCCACAATTAAATAGTGACGTTAACAGCTGCGTGATCGAATTTAAAGAGAAAAAAAACAAAAAAATATATTTTTAATTGTAATAAATTTTCCATAATTTCATATTTTTCCTTTAATTACACACAGGAATGCGATTTAAAAATACGATTATCGCCATATTCAGAAGGAAGACTTCTTCTTTCGGTAGAATCCTCCATCTTTATTTTAAAATGTATTTTAATTTGTATACATTCGGGAAAAATTAAAACCAGGTCAAATCGTTTTTGTTAATAAACAATAATATAAACACACAAATTGGGTTAACGGATGCAGGGGAACTAAAAAATTGGGTGAAACACGAGTTTCAATCGCATAAATTCGTCTATTTATAAGTAATTTTCGATTTTTATACAGCATTTAAGCCTCTAAATAGTGTTAAACAATAGTAATTAAAATGATTAGCACAAATTTTACTTAAAACAAATTCAGTTATAAAGTTTAATATGGAAGAATCATGGTCCCGATCGGTTTTTTATACATTAATTCGGTCGGTCTGCTTGATTTGCCAGAATTGCCCGGTTTACAAATGCGGTTCGAGTATCAAAATAAAGCTCTTGCCGTGTATTCGAGTCCATTGCAATCACAAATGAAAAATTCACAATCGTTTGTGTGTGGCGGAGAAGCAAAGATACAGTATTAAGTCTATGGAAGAAACATGTCGGACCCTCCAGCTTCATCTATGGATTTAGTTTATTTATTTTAATTATTAGAACCCGTTGCTCATTCCTATTCTGAATATCTGCTTTATTGATAATTAAAAGAAGCATCTTCCCCATTCACAGTACGAGTATTTTTTACTTTTAATATAGCAGGGTATCCTTTACGAAGCTTATAAGTGTGCATTTTATCTGCGGACATTTCGACTTGATTTTATTCAAGCGAAATGTGATGTAAATGGTTTAAAATAAACTTCAAAAAATGAGAAATTTGTTTTTGAGAAAAAAGAGAAAAATGAGAAAAAAGAGAAATTTTTGCATATTGGGAAGCATCCAGTTCGGACTTCTCCAGCGAAGATAACTTACAGGTTAGTCGTAAACGTAAACATGAGCGGTTCGACGGCTCTCTGTAAAGTTTAATATTTTCATTGACACATTTTAACATTAAAATATTATCAACTTAATTAGCTTAACTTAAATTAATTTCATCTAATTTGAGTATGTGTATGCATTTATATGTGCATATTCTTGCATGTGTGGATAATATGAATTGATTAACGTGCAAAATTAATTCGGCAATCCCTTTATATATGCTGCAGAAGTTTTTAAAATACAACTCACATCAACCATCATACTTGTTTCTAACCATAAAAGCATGCCATTCGTTCTTGTATTGATAACTATGCAAATATTGAAAGAAAAAAGAAATGCCTTAATTTCAGCATTGTAGGGTTTCTTGGAAACACTAGTTTGGGAAACAACTCCAGTAATGATAGTTGAACCTCGATTTACGTTTGGATCTGTATACCTGTCCGAAGAAATTTCTATTAATTTGGAAACATGTCTACATTTAAACAATTTCTATTCTTTTTTTAAATTACTTTTTCTCAAGGTTTTGGTAGAGATTGCATCAAAACCGCACTACCTTCTAAGAATCATTATTTGTTCGTTCCGAAAAGGAGAAGCACAAGAAGGCTTGGAACAACTGCCCAAGGTTGTTCCAAGCCTTTTTAAAAAAGGTACTAAAATGAGTATTATATAACAAAAAATGGTACTAAGTTTTCTTTAAAAAATTGACCAGTAATGTGCGATAATATATTTTATTTATCAATATTAATATTGATAATACAACATACATACGTGCAGAATCAATACATTAAGTCAAAATGATCTACAGTTACTTCTCAAGTTATGACCACCTCGACTTAGGATGAAGAAATTTCATTAAAAAATTTTTAAGATGTATCAATTTTTTATAGTTTTTGTCAAACATATATCATATACACATATATCTTGCACACTTCTGGCAATTGATTGCATCATCTTAATTTTTGTTCTGCTAACTGCAGAACAAAACTAAAATATCCTTCACGTGTGCTTGTGTAAGATGGCTAAATGTTTTGTTGTATGTACAGTCACTTCTTGACTTATGCCTGAATTTGCAGAACCAAACCCCGCCGTAAGTCGAGAAGTAACTGTATTGACTAATGCAGGCTTTATTTTGATGCAAACTGCTGAATGTATGTATATATTATATATTATTTAAATATAAACTTATAATACATCACGTGTGCTTGTGTAAGATGGCTAAATGTTTTGTTGTATGTACAGTCACTTCTTGACTTATGCCTGAATTTGCAGAACCAACCCCCGCCGTAANCACCATTGCCCAGTGTCTAAAATCACCAAGCATTGGTAGTCGGTTGTAAGTTAGCGCCGGCTAAGTAGTGTTTTCCGTATGAAAACATACCAAACCAACCAAACTAATATTCGTAAACGAGCTGGGTATTTCGCTGTTCCCGTTACTGCTTGTAGTTCTGTTGTCCGGTAAAGCTTCTTTAGACATCTTTGTTAATTTGCTAATTAGGCCTAATCTGTTGTAAGTTCTTCCGGGAAACACCACCGGACAGATTTCCCAAGTATTACATTGCTTCATTCTGTGAGAACCCAGGTTAGAGTAAATTCGGCGACTTTAATTTTTTTTTTTGTCAAAAAATTCGCTTATAATCGCGTTGTTTTAAAGCGAATAACTTGTAAAGAACTCAAATTTGTCCCGGATATAATTTAATTTTTACATTGGTATTTTTTACATATAATTTTTGTATTTTTCTAATTTTATGAATATAAAAGTGCCAGGCGAATGTAATATGTAAATTAATTCATTTCGTTTATTAAAATGTCGCGTAATGTTGCATCAAATTAAATAATTCATAAAAATTAAAATAATTAATGTGTTTATAAAATAATTGACCACATTGTTCACAATAATACTGTAAACGCAATGTACAGTACTTATAGATTAGCATTTCCGATAATATTTAATTAATTTTTGAATCACGTGACGCCCGTCTCCCCGCCTCGTGTAACCGAAGCGGTCGAAGTTGAAATAAAAGCGTAAACTCCAGTAGAAGTAAAATCACACATCGGCGCGTGTCTAGGACAATAAACGGGTGTTCAATTTATATTCGACTGCGCACGCGCGTGACGACGGGTTAACGTTTAAATGCGTAGTGGAGTGCGTCATTTCCGGCGCTACTCCCTCCTCCATCTTGAACCCGATCGTTCTCGTTCGTGACCGCTCGCGTACGGACTTAACAGTCACGATTCAGTTAATGCAATACAATCCTAAGGATTTTGGTGACAATTTCTAATTCGAGATGCAATAACAAGGATCAAATCATAATAAAAGCCAGAATATTCTCGAGCCAAATGTTCTTTATTAATATTTGAATATTCAAATTACAAAATCTTTTCGGACGATCCAACGGATGTTAAAGAAGCGAAGCCGGAAGATCGCCGATAATCGGTCCACCTCGGAGTCAAACTGCAAATATTTTAAATTAAAATTATATCTGAATATATTATAAGTAGCATTTTGCCCGTTTTCCTCAAAACAATGGTCAAAATTTTGTAATATTTTTAGAAATTTCGAAAAAAATGTATTTATTAGAGCTATTTAACACATAAATGGAAGTAAATAGTAATTATCGTATAAATAATTAAAAGCCAAGTGATTTTATTCTATAATAAATAAATAAAAGTCTGTTTTATTACATTAATACCGACCTCCTTTAATTCCAGCCATGGAGTTTTCTTCAATTTTCTTTCTTTCGTCATCTTGTTGTGAATTATCAACAACTTGACCATTGGCTATACTTTGCTCATCTTCCAACAAACCTACACCAACACCAACACCAACACCAGCATCTAAGTTTCTTCCTTTCAAATCGGATCGATCGGGTTCTATAATTTTCGTGTATCGACCTTCGCTACTTTCTAACAAAATAATTCCTGAAAAAAAATTAGTTTTTTCTTAATTCAATTTACTTTCAAATAAAGCTAAACGTGTGAAGAGCAGCCACAAAAGAAAACGTTTAAAAATAGCAAATTTGCACATTCTTTTCTACGAATTCTTACAACAAAGTTTCCGGGGGAAAAAAAACACCGTTTACAGATGTCGATTGCTACGGGTTCGAATACACAAAATTAATCTAAAAAGGTATAATTAGAGATGTGAATGGTGCTGTTGGAATCTTAACAGAGTTATAGAACATGCCCGTAGGAGCAAAAAAGTCAAAGGAACCACATTTCTAAATGTAGCCCCCTAAATCAGCTGCAGACCATGGTCAGGATCGCGTGCGGCTGATTTCGCGGATCCTCGCGCCACGGACCGCTATTTAGCTCACGCGACTACGCCGACTTCGAGTAGTCCATTTGACTATTCGTAGAGTACTTGATGTTTTATAGTTTTGGGCGGTGCGGGGATGTGCCCACATCCGGGCACTGAGGTGCCAGCGATAGCCAGCAGCGAAGCGTGCTACTACATGGGAGCGTAGGCTAAGGCTCGCCTCGACCACGCATAGCACGAAGAATAGGCAATACAGGTTCGAAGTAAAAACTGTTTTCGGTCGGTAGAAGTTAATGCATTAATTTCCTGCTATAAACATCGATCACTGCGCTGTAATTACTGTTAATAAACGCGCGATAAGCTTAGCGGAGTACGCAGCGTGATTCCCTATAGCGATTGGAAATAGGCTTTATGCTGATTTCGGGAACTGTATCTCGCGAAGAGTCACGTTTAGATGTACGGTTCCTTTGACTTTTTTGCTGCTGTGGGCATGCTCGACAGCTCTGTTAAGATCCCAACAGCGTCATTCACATCTGTCAGAAAATAATTTATAAACGTTACTTACCAATAATGATGAATGTAAACAGGAACTTCCCGAAGGTTTTAGTCCATCGAATGCTGAAAATACGCGACTCGCACGTCTTTTTATAAGAAAACTATGCAATTCCTCGTAATTTCATTGGTTGCGTGACAGCTGGATGTCGATCAAACGATGATGATGTGAGCGGGAATGTTAAAATGTCCAATCCCGTGAAGGCTTATTTAAATTTACATATTTTACTTCAGTGACAGACCCGATTCCAGGCTACAAACACGGCTACTGGTAGAATATTTTCGTCCGTACTTGTGAGAAATTAGAAGACGCAGAAAAAAATTCCCAAGCACATTGGTCAAGATTTTTCATACGAGTGTTTAAAACGTCTAAAATTATTTAAAAATTGGAATTGTAACAAAATACTTCGTGCGCGATGTAAGAAATTTACAAGTTTAAAACAATTCGAGCTCCTCCCAGGGCTTGGCTTAAACTTGTTGTGGTTGAAAGTTATAACACATCGAGTTCACCAGTTGTCCGATGGATAAAACCACCGAACACTACTCGTAGTTTCTCCGGGTGTTATTCGAGTGTCTAATACCTAAATAGCGGCCAGTTATCCGTACAAAGTTCTTCTAAAAGTCATCTCTTGCCTCACCCGCGTTGCATTATTCTGTTAATCCTATGACAAATAACAGGGTCTTCCTCCACCAAATATAGATACGTATAAAGGCGAAGATCTAAGCTCTAGACATATTACACCGGGCTCTAAAGGGCCGCGTGTTACGTGTTTACGACTGCAGTTTGTTTGTTATGTGCATTGGCGTAGCCAGAGTTTTATGGAGGGGCTAGTAGAGGCCAACCTGACACAAAATTGAATTATTTCAAATTATTGTTCATTAACATGAAATTTTCATAAGAATCGACAATAACTTAACACACATAAAATATGAAACTTCCTTTAATCATACGTTCTCGTAACATTAATATCAAACTCTAGCAATGCCTTAAACAAAATTAACCAATCAATTATTTTTTACCATTCTTTAATATAGCTCACCGTCTTTAATCTAGATATAGACCAGGGGTGGCCAACAATTTTCCCCCCGGGCCGAATTGGGCACAGAAAGCCGTTGACCTTTTTTTTAGGATAAGAATTTTTCAACTTTCCTATAAGTAAACATTGTCCGGTTGCACAGAATTATCGCGGATCCATTCAAGCGATTATTTGAAGTTTACTCCAATATTCAGAGATTATTTGCGGGCCGCGGTACACTACACCCAATTAAATTAGCTTCAACTTTTTATTTCTTTTTGCAAATCGGCTCAACACTTTTTCGGCTGTAATTTTCTGGGGAGGGCACCAGGGGCCGTATTCTGGTAACTCGCAAGCCGGTCGCTGATTGGCTAATCATTTGGATTAGCCAATCAGCGACCGGCTTGCGAGAGACGAGAGACAGTGACCGGAATATGGCCCCAGGTTAACTCGGGGTACAGTGGCTAGAAAATATAGTGTCGAAATCGAGCTTATTTTCTGTCCCTATATTGGAGGTTGCCGCAAGAGGCGCTGCTACACTGGCTGTATCANAGTCTATGGAAGAAACATGTCGGACCCTCCAGCTTCATTTAGGGATTTAGTTTATTTTAATTATTATAACCCGTTGCTCATTACTATTCTGAATATCTGCTTTATTGCTAATTAAAAGAAGCATCTTCCCCATTCACGGTACGAGTATTTTTTTACAGTTTATATAGCGTGGTATCCTTTACGAAGCTTATAAGTGTGCATTTTATCTGCGGACATTTCGACTTGATTTTATTCAAGCGAAATGTTATGTAAACAGTTTAAAATAAGCTTCAAAAAATGAAGAATACAATCTGACATCGGGAATAAACGCGTTAAATTTCATAACTTATAACATTTATATTAAGTGAAAACAACTGTTAATACAGTAGTCGTATTTTGCGATTGTGTATTGCGTATGTGTATTTTTTGACTTTTTTCTACGATTTATATATGCTAGGCTTGTAAACTTCTTGTTAAATCCGATAAAGATACGTTTTTTCTGTTATACGGCCCGCTCTTCCTTTTCGTTTCCGCGTTAGACAGGTTAATTTACATTAATTATCGCAAAAAATTCAATAGAAGAATTCTCCGTTAATGACAGGTTTGACTGTATTTCAAAATCATTCCAGTTTGCCAGATGATGCAGTGTAGTCCCATTTATATTTCTGAAAGGTGAAGATTTAGTTTAGAACATCAGGAAATTCTTATGGATGGTCTGATTTGTTTTATTCCATTATCCCAACATAGTTTAAGCTGTCATAATGAAAGATATTGGGATGGTTATGTAGCCCACAGTATATTGGTAATTTGCATCAATAGATCCTATAATTTGCAATTAAAATTTTTAGGCAATCTCTATGACATTTAAATATTTTTAACTTTCAATTCACTCGGAAATAAATACAACTTATTAGCATATGTACAGTTTTTTCATACAATTTTTATAAAAATATTTACATTAATTCAAAAATATTTCATGAGTGGTTCATTCAGGACCTTTTCCATATCTGACAGGACCACGTGGCACTGTTTCTCCACTTCGGGACATTCGTCTGCAAAGAAAAAAAAATGAGAAGTTTAACAAACAAAACAGAATTACAACTTTAAACTAAATCCAATATACAGTATATCACCAAACTGTAGCTCAAGAACCACATGCAGATCCCATAGTTATAAAAATTTCTTTTTACAAACTTGGAGCCAAGCTATTTACATATACATAATATTGTGTAACAGAGGAGTAATAAAAGAGCTGGGGAGCTGAAATAAGGGTCTAGAAGAGCTGTAAGCTGCTCACAAGCCCCAGTTAGGGATATATAAGATAATCTTTGACTTGGTTTAGTTTTATTGAAAATTGTTTTGGCAGCCATCACAAGTAGAAAGATTCTGTTGGAAACTTGCAAAAGTTGGTTTAATCTAATAAAAGTTATGCTGGCTTTTCTTCTGTATTTCATGAGTAAAAAGTTGCTCCTATATTCATTCATTCATTCACTCCTTTTCAATACCTACTATCCTCAGAAATTTGCAAGGAAAGCAAGCAGTTTAAATAGTCTTTCGATGGGGCTAAATTTGCAGCAACTAAATTCAGTTCCCCTGCTGGTATCCTGAGATGCATCCAACAAGTTCTCTCTGGTTCTTCACCTTACGTGTGTTCTGAATCAATTGGAATAGGAAGACGTTATGTTATACTCTTTACAAGTCTCTTCTATGGCATTCTGCTTACGTGCCCAAACTAATGTAACTATTATCTCTCAATTTGAAGAAGCAGTGGCCAAGTATTGAGACTTTTTTCAATGTTTATGTTGTAAACTCTGTCAAGCCTCTTAACACTGGCAAAGGTCTGACAAATCTCATCTCTCCGTCTCTATCTGGAAATCACAGTTTTTCAGCATTATCCAATATTCATGCCCATAAGTGAGAATTGGGACATAGAATGAGTTGAAGAATGACAACTTTTGTCTTCCTCTGTAGTTTTTTTTGAATACTATTGATCTATTTAACTTTTATAGTATCTTTTCTTGAGTGTTACTTTTTCATTACTCATGAATGCAATTCCGAAATATTTAAACTTTATCTGTCTCAAAGTAGTTCCATTTAGTTAGAGAGTAATTGAATAGGATTTCTTGAGTATCAACCATCCAGTCTTTGGCATACTTATTTTCATCACAGGATCAGTGTAAACCTATCAAGTGCTTCTTGAAGATGAGTGCAAGTGACTGAGCAAAACCAACCAGATCATCAGCAAAAAGTTGTTGACCTATCATATAGTCTCCAAAACAACACACTCTTCACACTTCACACTTTCAATCCAGTCAATGCTGTTCAATTAATAAACAGCAGTGGTGACAATGTACTCAACTAAAGGCAAACGATTGCTGGATTAAAAAGGACTGTATTACCACTATTATTAATAATTACATACTGAGTAATTTGGCACTAGAAGTAGGCATTAGACATCATCTCATTAAATTTAACAAAGAGATGCACTTAATGCCTACATTTAATGCCAAATTATTTAGTATTTAATTATTAATAATAGCAGCAATATAGAAAAAACTGGAAATCGTTTGGGTTTAATATAATTATCAGTCTTTGAGACGTTTATAATGTGTACTAACCAAAGAGCTTTGACTAAACACAGTTTATACAAACTGAAACTTACGAGCATGCATACAGAGTTTTAATGGCTATTAAAAGCTGGACGTAAGCTGTGAGAAGTCTGCAATACTTCATGCAATTTATCCCAAGGAACATGGCAATAAAACTTTTTTGCATACTCCCAGCATTTTTTAAAGATTTGGTTTGTTGCACTTCTGCTAGATCAAAAATCTCACCAATCATTCTGAAATGAAGCCTCAACTATACTTCTGCATCTCTTAGCATAGACTTTTTCTGGAAAATGAACAGTGATGGCTCAATAGTTACAGCAGTCACTCCTCTCTTAATAATAGGGATTATAACTCCAGTCTGCCATTGCTTTGGTGTCTTTTTAGAAACCCACAAATATAAATTAAGTTCAGCATTCAAGGCTTTTAACATTTCAGGTTTAATTTCATCATTACATGCTGCCTTATTGAATTTAAGCAATTTGATTGCCTTTCCATTTCCATCATGATAAGGCCATTCTCCATCTCAAAAAGCATTCTGCTCATGTCAGTCACTCCAGCATCCACTGGGTTTAGATCATTAAAGCACTCTTTCCTATCTGTTGATAATGTCCTCCTCATGAATAAAGAGCTCCCCAGTCACACACTTTATTCATTTAGTAGTATTCCCTCTCCTCTCATGAAGACAACAGATAGTTTGCCATAGTCTAACGCTAGTTTTCTGCCAAAACAATTCTCAGACCTTCTCCTTTAACGATTTGCAGCTTTTCATATAAACTTTGCTATGCTAAGTACTTTGTTGCCTGTAAAGCTTCTTGAACTTCTTGGTTCTGCTAAGGGTTTCTTAGCAGAACCAAAAACATTAGGGTGTAGTGCCACACCCTAATGTTTCTGTCCACAATGAGATCACCAATGTGGTAATTGTTGTTCTGAACAGGTTCCACTCCATATCAACATCAGATTGCTCCTCAGAAATTGCTCGATACCTAGAAGAAATATCATTTGTGAAAACCTTCCTCAATGATTTATTTTACAAAGCTTTCCACTTTTTATGAAATAACTTTTTAGGTTTTCCAGCTAAGCAAAAATCATTTTGTCTCTGAAGTCTGAGGGTGCAAACAATTTGGCAATGATCAATTTCCAGCTCTGCTCCTCTCTTCACTTAAACGTCTCACTGAATGAAAAAGATATACAAAAACAATACAAGAATCTATCATAAACCTTTCCCTGAAAGTAACTCTATGCCAATTATACTTATGGATGTCTCTGTGCTAAAGAAAAGGTATTCACATCCTGCTAATGTTCATTTGACTTGTAGCTAACCCAAGTTTTGTATATTACGGTACATCTAAATTTCACATGGCTAAGACATTGGTAATCATGTTCCAACCAAAAACTGCCTATAATAATAAAGAACTATCATGAATTCAAAGCAGATTCTCTCATGACTGTTGCCATGAAAAAATCTACTTTGAACCTTACATTGACAACAGTCAAATGTAATATGATAATATATAAGTAAATGCTTTATAATATTTATTTATTAAAAGTTCTCAATACTTATTTCAAATTATTTTCAAAATTTAAATAAATTGAAAAAATAAGCAAAAATTACCTTCCATTAGTTCTGCTAGGAATGGAATGGATTCTGGTAATAAAATCAGATAATTCTCTCCTAATTTCTGAACTAATTCGTAAAGAACATGCAAAGTGGCAAATCTCACCTGCAATAACAAAAATTTATATTATTTTAAATCCTTATATTTTCCATTAATTATTTGCAATGTTACTTGCTTTGGGAGAATTATGACGAGACTTCAACATTATTTGATAGTTGACGGGTTTCCACAGGGTGTCGTCGGCTAGAGCCACGGCAAACTGAGCGATACAGGGGCTTACATAATTGATTATTCTATCTTGATAGTCTTCGTCACTTCCGATGTCATTTTCTATCTATAAAATTATAATATGTAATTTAAACAATTTTTTCATATTATTAATGATGTTTCTTACAATCTATTTTTATTTAATTAAATATTTATTACTTTTCCTCCAACAGGAATATTTAAAAGTTGCACTGTAGAAGGGATATTGTGCACTATCCAAAAAATAAATTGGTTAATCATGTAAAAATGTGATTAAATTAATGATTATTTTGTCTTTGTCACAGTCAGTTAGATTGTCAGCTTTACATATCTCTGACACTAAATTATTACCAATAAATTTTGGTAATAATTTGCAAGATATTTAAAAATCCGGGAATATACACAATCAAATTAAGCAAAGAAAACAACGATTTTTTCATATACGAGATTTGCTTACAGGTCTGTGAATCTCCGTGTGAAAGAACACTTTGATTCAATTAGATGATACCCCACTAAAAGCACAATATTTATGCAACAAGCCCTAGAGGAGGAGATCACAAAATGTTGGAAACATCCAGTACCACTCAAAAGCTGGTATGACATTAACACTATCAAAATTGCTAAACAGTGTTTCATCCACATATTAAAAAAATATGTGAGTATCCTTAATGCTTGGGACTCAATAAAATTGCACAATAGATGAACTGGCTGGATAAAATAGGATACTAGCATGGTATGTGAAATATTATACTGTCTGCAAAACATCATATGGTCATAGGTGGAATTATGAGGGGTGATTAATTCCACCCCTCATATTTCCTCCTATGACTATATGATGTTATCAACATACATCAACATGTAT
This sequence comes from Centruroides sculpturatus, assembly GCF_000671375.1. Classification (NCBI taxonomy): domain Eukaryota; kingdom Metazoa; phylum Arthropoda; class Arachnida; order Scorpiones; family Buthidae; genus Centruroides; species Centruroides sculpturatus. Next base: position 858,885 of record NW_019384309.1, on the reverse strand, counting down.
GATGTTATCAACATTATCAGAGAAAATTGTTGAATTTTGAGCTTCTTCAAAGTCAGTAAACCACAACACCATGAAATATATATATATATATATGTATATATTTATCAACTTTTCAGTTTGGGAACTTCTTAAGATGAAAGATTATTCACCCTTAACAGACTCAGAATATTTTAGTAAAGTCCCACAAGATCAGTACTCAAGAGTAAAAATATCAATAAAAGAATGGTCTTCACATGTCCAAATTTCATAACATTCTACTCCATAGAACGTATTGTAAACATTAAGTGACACGTGACTGTAAAGTTAATGGTACGAGCTGGCTACATTTCATGCTTGGGCCCATTCGTGTCTCTTAGACGACCCTATTTGACCGCTATACGTTATAAGAATATAAAATCTATTAAAAATATATTATATTAGAATTTTTACTTACTTGATCAACTATCGGTTGCATTATCGCATTAAACAAAGTTTTATCGACAAATTTCTCGTTATCGTACAGGAAACATTTATGTAGCGTACTTAGAATGCTTTTCAATAGCAAACACGCTTTTTCTACTCCAACTTTCTCATTCGTAAAATAGTCGCCTTCAATATAAAAATGCTTAAATAAATATGCTTTAATTTAATAATTACCATTTAAAAATTTAAATTAAATACCGTCTTTGCACTTGTTATTCTTATCCAATAATGATGCGGCATTCCTAATAAAATGACCAACAAATAAAATAAACAAGCTCTTCAATTTTTCTGCCAATCTGGAAATACAGGACATTGTTACAAAAAAAATATCAATAATTTTTGAGCAGCGAATTTCATTTAAAGTATATTTTTACATGTTGGTGACTTTATAAAATGTCAAAACCCTGTCTACTCGATCGCTTCTGGTTGCCCAATCGAACAACTAAAAATAAAATAGTGATAATTAATATTGTTATCTCCAAATATATTTAAGTTAAAATAAAATATTCACTAATATTTATTAAATTTTACCTGAAGAAACAAAGGCCTGAAAGTAGTTTCAGAAAGCTTCAGAATCAAAAATCCAAATGCTTCAATGATGTGTGCTTCGTACGTTTCTATTTCTTTTAACGATAACTAAAAAACATTTTTAAAGGTAAATCAACTATGAAAAACTAAATTAAAACCTTAATTTCTGATTTCTAAGTATTTTTTAAGTCTAATTTGCAATTATAACAGATATTTGATCCCGTGAAATATTATATACTCTATATTAATTAAGTGCAGGAAGGTTGCGCTTAACAAGAGATCATACGTAACAGAGGTTCCTAAGTTTATAATGGAGCCGAAAACTCATAGCCGCACGTACCATTTTTATGTTTAGACAGGTTTAAATACATATTTATTCTATTACATCTAGCCATTATAAATAGTAAACTGTACCATATAAGGTTTATCTAAAAAAGTTATTGTATATGCTTATTAACTTTAGAAGTCTAATTTAATTAGAAACATAAACTCTTTCTACAATGGAATCAAAAGGTTCCCAAAACAGAAACAAAGATAATGAAATTGAAGAGTAAACAATGCAACACATGAATATCTGCAAAGATATTTCCTTGGCAATATGAACACAATAATAATAAAACAATCAAGAATAAGAGTTTTAAGCTCAAAATGTTTATACAGAGAACAGATACTGTAACCACAACAAGTTTCAGGATATGTCAACTCCATGTAATATCAGGAAAATCACAAACATTAAGAATATTATAGAAGTCAAATCTTTTAGTTAAATGTTTTTTTTTTTTTGGGGGGACTTCTCTCACCCATTACACACTGAAAAATGTTTAATTTATAAATTCAAATCAGAACATCTGTTGGAAACTGTTCATGCTTTTGAATTCTACCAGGATGTTCTCATTTGTATTTATGATTATAACTTCTTTTGGGTCTGATGATGGTAGAGCGAAGTCACCAAAACCATTTGATCACACAAAAAACTTTTACTCCTGTAGTGTGTGTGTATATCCTCTGATTATAACTATGAACTAAGTTTCTATAAATATTCTTAAGAATACATAATAATATATACATGAACGTGATATACAGGCATCCCTTGCTTACCACGAGATTTGATTAACGTGCAAAATTAACTGCGGCAATCCCTTTATATATGCAGCAGAAGTTTTTAAAATACAACTCACATCAACCATCAACTGACGAGAGTCATATTTTAAATTCATCCCTGTCCGCTGTGCAGTTAAGCAAAAGTTTTAATTAATGCAGTTTTACCGGCCGTCAATACTTAGCATAGATCATTGTACTAGTATAACCAAATGATACGAATTAATATGTAAATTTTCGACTATAAATTCGTAACTTCTATTATCAGGACTTATTATACTGGTTTTACAGATAATATTACAAAGATTAACAGAAAACATATTTTTATTTTATTTCATATACAGGTATACGAAATAAAATAAAAATTGTTTTCTGTTAATCTTTGTAATATTATCTGTAAAACCAGTATAATAAGTCCTGATAATAGAAGATATGAATTTATAGTCGAAAATTTACATATTAATAAGAAAAAAAAAAAAGGGACATTGAGGCAATTTAATTAAATGATATGAATATTCATTGGCCATATTAAGGATAACTAGTAATCAGATACAAAATAATTTGGCCAGAGGCTCTCTCTTCTTTCAGAACATTCTAAACTAAAATTTATTTATTTATAATTATCAAATTTATCAAGAGATGGTAGATTAACTGCTTACATCTAGACAAATTGCTTTGTCTCTCATTACTAATCAACATTAATACAGCCTGATAAATAATCTGGCAGATCATTTGATAATATGAATGCAGAAACATGAAAAATAATATAATTTTAACAATTTTAACATGGAAAAAATGTAAATAATGTTAAGACAAAACAGAATAAATATTGCAGAAAGCATTAATAAAGTATCATTCATTTAAAAAAATCAATTAAAAATCTTTATGTTGTCACATTCTATCAATTCATTGCTTTATTAATTTGCAATAAAAAAACAAATTTTAACAAATAACAAATTTGTTAAAATTTTAATAAAAAAAAAACAAATTAAAACAAAAAAATGTACAAATTTTTATGATTTAGAATACATTTCTCAATACAAAGAAGTAAAACTAATATACATGTAAGTATTAATAAGTTATGTTGATAATTATAATCATACAGCTTAATAATAGATACAAAACATACCATTGTATTCTCACAACGAAAATCAAAAATTTTTAAGAGAAACTTTTGCATATTTGGAAGATAAGCATCCAGTTCAGACTTCTCCAGCGAAGTTAACTTAGTCGTAAACGTAAACATGAGTGGTTCGACGGCTCTCTGTAAAGTTTAATATTTTCATTGACACATTTTAACATTAAAATATTATCGACTTAATTATCAAATCAATCAACTTAACTTAATCAATTTCATCTAATTTGAGTATGTGTATGCAGTTATATATATATATATATATGCAGATTATTGCATGTGTGGATATATGAATTACTGTACACTTCATATGCATAAGAAACTTATAAGAAAATAAGCCTACAAATTTTAGCAGCTTTTATATTTTAAAAATTATAAACATATATTATACTCTAAGTTATCATTGGTATTACTAAATACAATTGCATTATATAATAATGTGTAGTTTGTAAGAAATTCTACAGTACTCTTTGAAATCATGAGATTTTTAATAAAATGCAAAATGTTATAATTAAATTCAAAAAAATATAAAGATATAATTACATAATTGTCAGTTTTTATGGCATCATAAGAATTCTCGATCGATGGCAGCAGTACACGGAGAGGTACAGTCAAGGCCAGCTGCTTGAAAATGGTAGTTAGACACTGATGAACGGAAGCATTCTGATTGTCTTTCTTTGGTATGACTGCGGATATGATGCTTACCTTATATAAAGAAAATCAAAATTATTATTTGAAAATTTTGAATATACAGGATGGCAAAAACAATTAGACAATTTAAATTTGGTGCTATGCCAACATGTTGGTATTTGACAGGTGGAAACGCACTATACACTGATTAATATAGAGTGGTTTTCAACCTTCAGTTGCCACCAGTCAGGAGAACAGCAAGCATTTGCTATTAAAATAGTTTGTAAAGGCAATAATTCCGTTACTGTAACACAACATTTTACCCTGTTTCCCCTAAATAAGACAGTGTCTTATATTAATTTTGCTCTCAAAGATGTGCTAGGTCTTATTTTCAGGGGATGTCTTATTTTTCCATGAAGAATTCACATTTATTGTTGAACAAAAAAATTCCCAAGTGAAACTTAGATGAGAGTGACGTATATCTGATCATGTTGAACTGAACTTAAATAAAACCAAAGTCACAAACTGAAGTGAACTTACGAAGTTCCCATGCTAGAGTGCACTTCCCACTCTTGACCTTTTTATAGCATCAACAGTGGGCTCGATGACCAATTAAGTGCTTACTGAGCCGTAGCACTATGTAAATGTGATGTGGCGTGATTCCTGGCCAATCAATTAGCATTCAGCAGATGTAATGTTATGCAAATCTGTGATTCCCAAGCCATAGTCTTATGCAAATCATGCCGTGTGGCATGATTGTCTGGTGACCAATCAGTGGCTGTACTTTCAAAAAGCCAACAGCCACTTTCAACCATCTGTCGATGACCGTTACAAGTAAAAAAAAACTTTGCTAGGTCTTATTTTCAGAGGAGGCCTTATATTTAGCAATTCAGCAAACCTCTGCTAGGTCTTATTTTCGGGGAAACATGGTAGCACCAGAAAAAAATGGCAAAATTTCAACATGTTAAGCAATACTGAATTAGATTAAACAGTATAAGACTACTACAGCCAATATCTAAGTAAAGCCTGATCAGAACTAAAATTCATCAAATTTCGGCATGTGTGATGAGGAAAGTTACGCAAAACGTTAGATTGCATGCTGATGTTTGCCTGACATCTGGTGGAACAAACCCAAATACAGTAGAGCATCTATTATCCAAATACCGATCAACCAAAACATCAATTAACCAAAAGCATTCCAGTCGGCAAATCCAAATTTCTGCTAGTATTATGTCACTGCATCACTTTCTCCCTCTCTGCCAACATAAACCGTAGTCCTACTTGTGTATTTGTATTTGTATATAAGTTAGATATGTATTTGTAAGACATGTGATATAGTAAAGTTCAGTGTTTAATATATTTTGTCACAAATGATCAGTTATCTGAAAAATCAGTTATCCGAACAACTCCAGTCCCGAATTGTTTCAGATAATCGATGCTCTACCATAACATTATATTCAAAAAATGACTTTATGACTTAACATTTTCGTATGTAATTTTCTTTTATTTTGTTATTTGATATTTACTTTGCAATTAAAGTGTTCATTTCCATGTTACTAAATCATCTAATTATTTCTGCCATAAATGTATATAAATAATATGATCAAGTTCTAAATAAATAATAAAGAACCTTAAACTAAATTAGTAAATTTACTTTTATAATAAACAACAGTTAAAAAACATATTATTAAATAATTAATATAATACTTTATATATAATACCAAATTAAAGTCTACAAATCAAGAGGAAGCACAACAAGGATTTGAGGTTATTGGAGCATACTATTGCCTGCAGTTTGAATCTAACCCAGATCCTTTACAAAGATCTCCAACTGAACGTGAATGATCTCCATCAAGTTAAGCTACATCAGTGTCCAAAAATGTCCAGTTTATAGTTTCTAACTTCAAGTTAATAGATCTTCAATTTAATCTGTATTCTTTAACAGAGATCATATCTTATAATTATGTACTATATGTGAATATTTCTCATTAATAAAATATCATCACCACTTTTTTAAAGACTTACTCTAACACCTTGTAAACATGCAGCCAAATTTATTAACTTCTAACGTTTTTGGTCATATTAAATGACCTTTACAAGGTGTTAGAGTAAGTTTTGTTTTATTGATTTTTAATATGAGGTATTTGATGAATGACCTTTTTAAAGTTTCGATATTTTTAGTATTTATCAAATATTGAAGTGAATGACTTGTTAATTACACAAAAATCTTGTACAGTTTGGTTCATGTAAAACTGAGCTCTTCAAAAAGATTATGGAGATGGAATTTTAAATTCCAAGAATATTAAACCAAAATAAAGATTAACTTCTTGAGATGAGAATGAATATATCTTTAGGACAAACAGTTTTTTAATTTTGTTGGAAGATTTTTTGAAAAATAAAAATAAATATAATACTAAACAACTGCTTAGTTCAGATAAGAAGATGTTAGATCCAGTTGAGTTTGATATAGCAAAACATTTTATTAATTTAACAATTTCTAATGTAACAATTTCTGCTGGATGATTGTAAAAATACCAAAAGCCAAAACAGCTTATAGAATTTCTTCCAGTAATTTTATAAAGAATGAAATGGCAAAACCAAAGAAGAAGAAGAATTCTATAAACTAAAATGGCTTATAAGATTCTTTGTCCTCTTCAGTTTTTCTATCATATTATTTACAATGGCATTGGCAATTGTAAAATACAAAAATAAAACTAAGAAAATGTACTTACAACATGTCTAAAATGCAATAGAAACCTATCTGTTTATTAATAAGTCTCAAAAGATATTTAAAAGTTGTAGTTATACAAAATAAAAATTTCCTAATTTAATCATTTCATTGTTTTATATATTTATAGTGTGATCAAGTGAAAATAAAACTTTCAAGAAGCTTGGCAACATCACCAAAACTGACTTGTGGCATCACTGAACTCCCGACGCCACTTCTTGAGAGTTCTAATTTCATTTGATTACTTGATTAAACTCTATAAACTTTTTGAATATACCTTGTTCAACTACATCATTCATCAGATATCACTACATATTTGTTTCTTAAAAATTTATATTGATATTATTATAAATTAAAATTGTTATTAAGCATAGCAAATTCCAAAGACACGATTAAGTTGTAAAATTTAAAAATAACTTACATCTGTGAGTAATTGATGAAGATAGGAACTTAGAAATGGCGATAAATTTTCCACTAGATGCTGAACTGTAGTGAGAGAACTAATTAACAATAAAGAGTTGCTGTAAAGTAAGAAAAAGTTTTATTAGAAGAATAGTTTATTATTATTTAACAAATTTATAATAAATTATTACCTTTTCAAGATTTCTGTATTTTCTAAAATATCTAAAAGCGACTGCATAATTTCATTCAAATTAGGCAACACCTGTATACCTAACGAACGGCACATTTCGGCCAAACACAGGAGAGCGCTGGACGTCAACTGAAGAGAAACTTTGTGTTTTCGTAATACCAGAATGATGACGTCTATAAGCTTAAAAACGCAAAACGACATTAATACGAGAAAATTTGCAACAATAAAAATTTTTAAAATGTTATATTACCTTTCTGAATTTGTCAGGATACGTAGAACCTAATGTCTTGCAAAGTAATTTGAGACAGTAAAAAGATGTTTGGCTGTTTAAAATGCTTTCGGTTTCACCCGATTCCGAAGACAAACACGCTTCATTGTTTTTTATAAACTTTACTAATGGTTTGACAAAACTAATTAGTGCAGGATGCTGTACATAAAAAGAAATAATAATAATAAATTAGTTGAAGAATGTAAAATGTTTTATAAGCATATTTATTAACATAAAAAAATTATTTCTTTTTATTAAGTGGGAATTAATTAAGCACTGGAGTATTAATTAATACAGTGATAAAGTTTAATTGGCAAGAATTAGACTCTGTAAAACTAGGATTTAGTGGTGTGTGTGTGATCTGTAAGTCAATCATCCCCACTAACAATCCTTGTTACAAGTCTTAACAAATAAAATTCCATTTTGTTTTAATTAATATTCTGATACCAAACACAGATATGAAAGAAACTGCTTCATTTATTCCACTCACAATAGTTCTGTAGACTGGAGTGTAAGTATACAGCACAAAAACACCTTAAAGAATCATAACTCTAGTAAATAATCATGAACTGAAGGATTAATGTGTTCATTCCTTTGGGTCAAAGATTTTGGAATGGAATACTTTTGGAGTATAGATCAATTGCAATCAATACTCCAAAAGTATTCCATTTCAAAACCTTTGACCTGAAAATCCATGGAAAGGATCGAAAACATTAATCCTTCCATCCATGATTATTTACTGGAGTTATTTATGGTTCTTTAAGTGTTGTTTTGCTTCATTTATGTACAATTTTTATATAATACCTCATTATTTAAATATATTATTTCTTATTAATTATTAAAATTAATTATACCTTTATCTAGAAAATTAAACATTTTCACAAAGAACCAAAACTTACTAATTCAAAGTGATAAAATTTCAAAAGAAATCAGAACGGTAAGGTCTGTAATTTAAAAAAATGCATTAACTTTGCATTTTTAAAGTTAATGCATTTTTTTAAATTACAGACTAATTAAATGCATAAACTGTCTTAAGAAAAGGTCGTTTTTGGTAGTAATTTTGTTTCTATTGGAGAATTTAAGTGCTAATTCAAAGGTTAGAGTGAAAATTTGAAGCTTTTGTCAAAGATTTTATAGAAACCTGTGGCTATAAAATGTTTGATAAAGACCTCAAATTTGCAACAAATTGTGAATCTGCAATTATAGCTTTTAATAAAGACAAAAGTATTGACAACTTTTAGACAAAAAGAAAGAAAGAAAGAAAAAAAAACAAAACAAAAAAACAAGTTTCTTATAAAAATATTTAAAAAATCATTCATTCCAGCTATTTTTTTAAACTAAAACATAAAAAAAAAGGATGAATATATCTTGAGGATGTTTGAAATATTTGTTTTCTGTGAACTGAAAAAATAAAAACTATTAAGCCACTAACAAATTACTACTTGAGGTACACAATAATAAAAATATCCTAACACAATACTTGCATTAATACTAGAAATTATTTATTAAATTAATATAGTTACATACATTATCCAATGCAAAAAAATCCTGTTGATAAAGCATCTTTGCACTAAACATTTCCAACGATTTGCATCTCACCATTGACAGAGGATGTTTAATTAAGGTCTTTATAACGTTGATGAAATGCTTACTCGGCAATAATGAATTTACCTGAAATGACAATTGAATCGTGTCTAAATTTGAAAAGGTTCAGTGTGAAACAAAATAAATCATTTAATAATTTTAATTAAAATCATAAAAAATTATCTGCCTTAATTTTTCATTGATAGCACCATTAATATCTGAAATATTCCACTGACACATTCTTCAAGTCATTAATCCATTGAAAGAGAGATAAAAATTGTCTACAGGCTATTTTTAATGCTATAATTTAATTAAATAATTAAAGAATTTTCAATAAAAGACAGGCAATTCTGTCATTTTGTATTAAATTTAATAATCCAAATTAGTGTTTCTAATGAATTTAGTAAAAATCTGGAAGGAAAAGCTGTAATATTTCAGTAGAGGAAATCCTCATTAATTTGAAATTCAAGGGACATAATAATTGTGACTTACAGTTATCCGAGATTTACATATTTCTGTACAATAGGCCAATTGTCATGTAACTGATGTAATTTATTAAGTCAATGGAATACAGCTACATACAAAATGCTACTTTTGTTAACTAATAATCATAGTATAAATAAACCACAGGTAAACAGTGCATGTCTGGTGAGAACCTCACAGGACACCAGATAGTTTTTATAAAAAGTAAAGCAGAATTCCTCAAAATGTAGCCCAAATTATTTTTGCAGCAGCCCAAAAGTAACAAGTTGACCAAATGTAGTAGCCTAAAGCCCTACAAATATCTCAATCTGCTACTCATAGTCCAACATTGCAATCCAGAAACCCAGCCATATTTTATGTGATAAGAGAAAAAAGAGTAGTCCACGGATAAGGTGATACCCGAAAATGTGTTACTGTAAAAGCAGTGATATTGACCAGATTAGACTTGTCGTTAGTCTACTGTTCTCTTATATTGTGGAGACACTTTGATCTAAAGAACAAGTTAATGTACGTGTGTTGCAGTTCAGACAGAATTTTCACTTTAAATTTCAAAGTATCCATATTTTGAACTAACCAAATTCCTTAACGTGTAAATCTCTATATGCCCAGACAGGACAAAAGTGTAGTTATGAACTGTCCGAATTTGAATTAACAAGGATTTCCTGTTTTTCTAGAGCATTCAATATTGTCAGAATAAATTAATCAATATTTTTTTTTTTTTTGGAAAAATGAACTTTGCATACAGAAGTATACTTTAAATTGAAACTAGCTTGAATAAAATTTTTATTTAATAAAATTTTAGTAAAGTCAAAATTACCTTGTCTAATAAATCATAACACTTATGGAGAAATGCTTTCCAAAATTTTATATGAAAATCTTCTTCATTCATTTTAATTAAATGGGATAGCTTTTGGATATATTCTAGTATTAACTCCATAAACTCTTCGTATAATACGTCCATATCCACTTTCTTCAAATTTATATCTAGTAACTGAAAATGAAAACAAAACATTTGGTATTGTATAAAAGTATCAAAATTATTTTACAATTAATTTAAAAGCTATTTATTTTAAACAATTCTTGGTCTTTTTTAAAGTGATTTACAAAAAGAATTTATAGAATTTACTTAAAAAGGTCCATCCTCTATTTGTAAATATTCTAAGTAAAGTTTTGTCCAGGGTTTTTAATTATTTACAACTATCAGATAAAGCTTTCGGATCCAAAAGAAAACCTTATAACCTTCAGAATAATCACTAAGAATATGATTCGTGGACTATTCGACACTTTTGTTAATTATTATGCATTGCTAACTTATATAATAATGCGTTAAACTTAAATTATCGCAAAGTATCAAGGAGATAAAATCAGAGATGATGAGGTATCCAGGTTTTATGGTAGCTTATATTTTTAGCATGGTCCCGAAAGAAGTAAATGAAAAATTTGGTCTGAAATGATCAAAGGATTGGAAACTAATAGGAGGCTGAGATCAAGAAGTGGAATGATATGTCCATGTTTCTGCAAGATCCTAGAGTGTGACAATGAAAAGTTTGGTCCAAATTAATCACAGGATTTACAAGTATATAGAGAACAAATAGACAGACAGACATTCTATTTTATGCACACAGATTATTTGATATAAGTACATATTTACCAATTCAATGCTAATATTACTTTCAGAAAGAATGAAATCCAGTTTAGAAAGAATCAATTTAAGGATAGTGAACATACCCATGACCTATTTGTATGCAATTTTATAGTTAAATTACTAAAAACTTTTACTTTATCCAAACATCTACATACATTCTATGATAATTTATTGATTGTTAATTCAAAAAACATAAAATATTTATTTTAAAATTTAAAAATAATTCTACAGATCTTTAAATAAAGAAATAGAGTGGTAGTATATTAAGAAATCAAAGCATTCTTTGTAACTTTAATTGTAAAGAATTCAAAAATATTTATCTTCAAACTAATTATCATTGAAACTTTAGAAAAGATGCAAATTCAATACATTTTTATGCTTACCTGAGATATAAAAACTTGAGATGATAATAATGATACCATAAAAGACATAGTGTTGTATTTAAAATGCTTCAATTGATTTACAGTATGCTTCATAACATCAAATGGCTCAGATACTCCTTTGAGCTTCTTCTTATCTTCAATTTCTGGAATAATAATAATAATAAGATAAACAGAAATTAACACTGTACACTAAATCAAGCTTCTTAAACTGTTGGTTGTGACCCCAAATTGTGTTGCATAATTGAATGTATAGAGCACAAAAAATTTGCCAACAGATAAATTCAGTACTATGTATTCATGCAAAGTGGCATTTTCAGCATTGACGACTATAAAATTGAAATGTCGGTCAACTCCAAAAAATGACGAAGATGCTCTACGCTCCACGGTATCAAATATTCAGCTAAGATTTAATTCTGTACATAAAACTAAAGCACAGCATCTTATAAATATGTAAATTTGATTTTACCTTTAATAAATGGTAAGATAATATGCATGTCATATGTGGAATAAACTGTTTTATTATTTATTATCAGTAAGTGATTTTATTTGTACACTATTTTATATACCTATATACGAGAGGATCGTGTAAAATTTTCTTGAGTAAAAGGGAGTCACAAATAGAAAAAGTTTAAGAAGCTCCACTAAATAATCATCAAAATATTTAAAGTAGAAAAAAAAAAAATCAAAACACAAAGTATTGATACAACAAAAAAGTTTATATAAAAATTATTTTAATTTTAGCACATTCTTTATAATGAGAAAGAAAATGCATTTTATAGTCAAATTTTAAAAATTCACATATTAGTCACATTTGAATACATCATATATAAAGAGACTTGAATAAACTTGGAACTTGTTTCACATCTTCCAGTCTTCCAGGTATTTATATATACTTATAGACTCTTTGACTTGTTGGACTCCTGAATTTCTCTTTCTATCAGCAGAAAAAAAGTGCTGAAATTATAGGAGTTAGTTTTTTATTGGTAAAACGTTTTTCGCAACTTCTACATCCCATCTTCCGACCACAAAAATTCAAACCAAAAGTCCAAATGAAAACTTCAATATGGTTTTGTTGAGCATTTTGGAATCCAAAAGTTTTCGGAATCTGAAGATGGGATGTAGAAGTCCCAAAAAATCGATACCAATAAAAAACTGCAATTCCTATAATTTTGGTTTTGTTACTCATGATGTTATATAGTCATTACATCTAAAAAAAATTTCTGTCTTCTGCCAAATGTTCAGTAGTGACAAAAACTTCTTGTTAAAAAGTTTTAAATGTAAACAATACTTTCAGGTAAATTAAAAAGGCTTTTAATGAAAAGGAAAGTTGACTTCCTATCTTCTTCATTGGCTCAGTAATCTGGAGGATCCAGGATCAAATCTATGTGGTTCAATATGGGCCTGGTTGTGGAAATCAACGTTGATGACTTTCAAATTAAAACAACATCATGGTGGGCCTAATGTCAATTTGCACGAGCCATTCCATAGTCCCGTGTCTAAATTGGGACAAGGCACTTTAAAATTTAAAGTAACAGATAACAGTTGAATGTGAGCCGAATGGCTGTTTGAGTTGTACTACAGTGGCTTATGGCCTGAACTAGACTTTATAATGAGACTTTTTAAAATTTAATACAATAGTCACCAATTGTATTTTGTTAGGTAATTTATTTTTCTCAAATAAAATAAGGAGTGGCCTCCAAGCAAACAGCATACCGGAAAATTGGGAATTTCCGAGCAGGCCAGTCCATCACTGCACAATCCTACACACAACTCATACATTCTACCTGTTGACAGGTGTTGTGCTGATGATTACAGCTTGAAATACTTCATAAACATTGGTTGAACAGACATATTTCAGAGGCCTATATCTGATTAACAGTAATAAAGTCAAAAGTGATTTTCATACACTCAAAACTCAAACTCTGCTTGTTATAGCTGGTTTTCCGCCCTATGCAATTTTTTAAAAATTTAGAATGCCCCTTAACAATTGTTAGTTTTATACATCAAAATAATTCCTGAAATTGATTTCTTTAATTCTATTAAGAAAAGATTCTTTGCTTTGCTTGTGGAATCTTTTGCTGTCATGGGAACAACAAATGTATAGACTTCCTCTATACATGATAAATTTGCAGCTATTAGATTCTTCAACAGATAATATATAGTAATATATACAGTAAGACCCCATTTAACACAGGGGATGAGTTTCAAGACGACAAAGCGCTAAGCGAAACAGCATTAAACGAAACCATTTTAACATAGAGTAAATAGGGATAGGGAAACATGTGACCCTTATCGTTACGTTGACAATTTTGTCAACCTAATGATATAGCGATAGGCTCTTCTTGATGAGAATTCTTGGATACCTTCAGCCATAACTTCTTCCACACTCCATTCAGGCAGTTATCAGTTAATTCTTGCCAAGCCAAGTCGCTATTTCCTATGGCATCCATGATGTTATATTTTTTCCAAAATTGCACCAAACAAACATAGATTTAAGGGAAGTACAAAGCTATGACAAATTGCCACCTTTTGCTGATTGGTTCGTGTTTGGGAATAATCATATATATGAATCAATGAAATACTGTGTTAATTTGAATCAGCATAAATTTTGAGCATTTTTTTAGACGTCAAGCAGACCGAATTATATTAAATCAGCATTAAGCAAGGCAACATTAAGCAGGGTATTCCTGTACCTCAGTTTTTGTTGACTTCGGTTATCACCAATTTTTTCTGAGAAAAATTTGTTTTGGTTTTCAACGGTTGCCTCAAATTTTGTTGGCATGCCTATGTGCCTATTTGGCTGATAATTTTGCGAAAACAAAGGGCGACCAATGTGTTTTCCTGTTCAGTGTGGCATTGTTTCTCATCGTGTGAGCATTCTTACCCCTGTGCCTCTAGCCAAACAATTCCATTGCTTTCCTTTCCTTTTTACTCCATCATAGGACTAAAGAAAGTTCCAGAGCCAGCAGTCCTTTGAAGAAGGTCAGAAACATGATCAAGTTGAAGAGGGAAATCATTGAAAAATACAAGAGCGACATTAAGATTGCTAAAATCACCTGCATTTATATTCATTTTATATTAATTTCTTGTTTTTAGTATTATTAAACACTATATTTATTCTCTATAAAATGTGTTTTTGGTATGTATTTTGGAATGTGTAGAACAAATTAATTGGATTTACATCTACTCATAGGAAAATAATTGCCTTGATTTTTGTCAGTTTCAAATTTTGCCAATAGGGTATCACTGTACTTGATGGAATCAATTTTACACCACATAATTTACGGAATATGAAGAGAAGGATACAAGAATAGAATATATTCCTTGTTGTAAATAGTCAATAAATTTCAAAAAAAAAAAACCTCTTGTTAAATTAAAGGGACAAAAAATCCAGTTAACACTGTATAAAAATTAAAGAAAATTTTACATTCTTGGTACTGTAAATTTCTGGACTGTTCTGTATATGAAACATATAAATGGTGTTCCATTGCAGTTGCATTATAATTTTGGTATAAAAATAAATAATAAAACTTTATCAACTTGTTTTTCAATACTAGAAAAAATATTCCATTTAGTTTATATACTTATTTGCTTATGTGTAATTGATTTTTATATTAAAATAAATTAATAATTAATGAAAATTTAATTACCATTTTCATTAGGAAGTCCTATTAAGTATTTTGTCAACTGGATAAAAGTGGCAAGTTGAACATCTGCCGAGCAATGTTGACAGAGCAGAGTTATAAAATCCATGATTGAAGAAGGAATCTGTAAATACATAAATAATCTTAAAAATGTGACAACAATAATTTAAAGTTAAAAACATAAGGTAATTATTAAGAAATATTTTAAAAAGCTTGGCATTTTGTATTCAGTTCACAATCCAATAAAAATTTAGTATGTTTATTTATAAATTGTTAAATGTAGACAAAGTAAAAACAAGAAAAAATTAATAAATTCATACATAAAAAGCTATAAAAAATGTTTAATTAAGAAAAATTACATTCCAAAGAAATTCTAAATTGTTTCCTTGAAAATATATTAGCAAAATGATCAATACTTAAATAAGAAATTAAAAAGAGATTAAGAAAAACGTAAATTTAATATCAGAATNGGATCAATAATATGTTAATGAAAAATAATAGTTATCCATCTATTTTTTTAGCATACCTTGGTTCCTTGTTCGGAACTTTCGTCTTTTACTTTCCTCGTAACGCAAATATCAAACACCTGAGCTATGACCACCCACAAAAACTCTCGAAATTCGAGGATAGATAACAATTTAACAAACAACGATTGTCGGCGATGTGCCGGAATGTCAGGTAATGCATCGACGAACACTCTGGTCACGCTCGCAACTGTTTGGACCCTGTCTCCTTGATTCTGAGAGCTTGCCTAAAAAATAAAATATATTTATTTATATACTAAACAATTTTAAACATAATAATAGGTATTAAGGTATTTATAAAATCACCTGAAGCAAAGCAGGAATAATTGTTTCTAAAGTCTGTGAAATGACTTGGAAACTATAACTGTTGTCTTGTCGTACTAAATTAGCCCCCATGAACGTGAAAATGGCCATGATATTGTGAAGAACATATTCCTGAAAAAAAAAATAAAGAAAGTAAATGAGTTTTGAAGATTACTGCATAATTATCAGATTTAAAAAATTTTTAAATCTGCATTGTCATTAAATTTTCAAAAATTCAAAAATTTTACATCAGAAAATTATGTTAAGAGGAAAATTTCACATTTTGAAAAGCTACATGATTGCATGTTGTGTTACAAAACATTAAAACAGCTATTTAGTGATAGAGTTATATATAGCTGCTTTTGTTGATCTATTTGTCTGAATATCAATCATCTGATTTCTAATTATAGAGTCCTCTTAGCATATTAATTTGCAATTACTCCTTATTCTAGGATCACTCATGAAAGTCCAATTATTACAGAAAAGGTACAATTAGAAAAGGTACAGGAGGCTATGAATTGAAGCCTCCTGTAGCTTTTCAATGTTTAGATACATAAATACTTGTGTTATATTTTCATTATATGTAACCCATATTAATAGTAGACTACACCATATAAGTTTATCTAAGTACACATGACAAAGTTGCTTAATGATGTATATCTTCAAACATAATATCCCTTTCATTAAGTGGCATAAAACTACAGAAAACATCAAACTCTAGATGAAACAATACATTTATTGTCTCATCACAATAAAGTGCAATCATTTATGTATTCCTCACATTTCACTTCATTTTAAAGAATTAGTACTAGATACAGACTATTATTACATATGAAATATTCATCATTAAATTCATCTTAATAAAAGCTACAATGTATTCATGTAATGCATTAACATAAAATTCTTACTGGAAATAATTTTGCTGCCAAATTTAAGAGTAGAAGAGCCTGATTTTGTGTCTGAGGGTTATTGGATATTCGGATACACTGCACGATAAGTTCGACTTGAAATTTCTGTTCATCTAAATAGCGGACATCTTCTAGAAGTTGATAACAGTTAAATAACGATGATAAAATAACTTGTCGTAGATATTCTGCTGACGGATGATTTTCAATTTCTAGACTCCTGAAAAACATTAAACAATAAAACAATAAATTTATTTAATTAATTACTCTTTTTTTGGCTCTTTATGCTCTGTAAGCCCTAAGAAGGGCTTTTAATTACACCTACAATCAAGCCCATAATAGTAGTAGTTGAATGATGAGAGATGGGACCCAACACATCCGAGACAGACCAACCCTAAAAAACTACTGGGGTTTTTCGACTATTTGAATTTGATCCTGGGTCCAATAGTTTTATTCAAAAACTTTTGTATTTATTTGACTTTACTTTCCAAGCACTTTTTACCAAGCATCAAATTTATACTCCTTACATATGAAAATAAAACATTATAGTTAAGTGTCGGTGTTAATTCTGTTATATTAATGCAAAAAATGGAAAAATAAAAACAATTCTCTCATAATCTCAAAAGTTACGTCATCAGAAGTAATTTACAAAATAAACTTTTACCAATTATGAAAGATTAAACAGCAATTGCTGTATACAAACTGCTAGCCTTTGATAAGCATTATTGCCCAATATTTTACGGCAGTATTTATCAAAGTAAATTGACACGGTGGACTGGCAAAGCTTTTTCCAATGTATCAGGGATCGATACTGTATTATCATATTAATTGATCAATACATTCAAATGCTGGGCTACCCACAAAACAGTGTATTTATATTCAGACAAGTATATACTATAATCACTCAATATAATTATCAATATTATACTTTTAGTATGTTCTTCTGAAAACACAGCAATATTCAACATTTTTTTCTTCCCTTGAAATTCTGAAGACCAGCACCTAATGGCTTAAGATTGGTGCCAGTTTATAGACCACCATTTTGAGTAGTACTTCTCTATTGAAGTGAATTGATCTAGCAGCCTTTGTTCTATCCTTTATAATTGATAAAAATAATTCATACCAAGTTATATTTAAGAAGAAAATTTTCCTAATATAAGCATAGACTGAAATAAAAATTACTACATCTTTTTGAAAAGCTATTGCATATTTATAAGATAAATCCTACTGAAAATAAAAGGTACAAGAATTATGCCAGTAAAATCTGATAAAACAAAAGCATTCCTGTATAAATTACCTAAAGCAAGACAATTGCTGTAATGTACAGTACCAGGCTATTTTTCAGCTACTATTAATAATTAAATTATTAAGTAATTTGGTTTTAGAGGTAGACATTAGTCATCATCTCTTATTAAATTTAATAATTATAATAAATTAATATATTTTTGAATAATTTAAAATATTCTGGAAGAAAAGTATGTACGGTTTTATGTAACATTTACACATGTATAAATAATTACCTTTTAAACAAATCAAATATGACTGGAAATAACAGTTCGGGATGTTCTATTTTCTTCTTATTTTCAATAATTTCTAGAAGAAATATGATTTTCTTCCATTTGTCTTCTTCAAAAATCTCAACTGTATTTGACTTGGCTTTTGAGGACCTTTTTTTATTTTAAAAGAAAAATTAATTTTATTAATTTTATAAAAAAAAAAACATATAAAATTGTCTCATTATATTTCTTTACTGAGAAATCTGACATATAAAATAGTTCATTTAATTTATGTTTTGATTCCATATCTGTTTTATCAATGGTCTAGAAAAGTGGTGCCAAAACTTTTTGGTTGGGATTAATTAGTAGGCAGGTTACAAATATTTTCTATATTCCAAATATATGCAAAACAAAGACCTATTGCTATCATTTATAAATGATGTATCAAATATGTTCATGTGTTTTAAACATTTTCAGAAGACTAATTTGTGTTTATCTCTACATAAATAACAGATGATTGATTAATTAATTAAAATCTAACTAATACAAATAAAATTATAAATTTCTATTTTATCATTTGATAGAAGAGAAATTACAAATATTAAATTAATCATCATCATCATTATCCATTCCAGCCGATACCCAGAAAGTGTAAAGTACATTAAATTAATTAAGTTGTAAAAATTATACTAGTGTTTACTATTAAAAAATTATTAATTTTGTACCTTAATCCTTTTGTTTCCTTCATTGTTGTGACTGATATTTCATTAAACTTTTGCAATTCGCTAACCAATAAATTGGCATCATAGCATAACTACATACACAAAAAAATAAATATTTTATCAAAAAATATATTAATATTTAAAAACAGTACATAATAAATTTCTACATACCTTTCTTATAATTTTACTCAATGAATTTTTACACTTTAGTTCAATGCAATTCAGACAGAAATCTATTAATTCGGAAAATAACTTTTGTTGGACAGATTTTGATGGAATGTTAAAGAAAAAATCTTTAGTAAACTGAAAGTCAAAAAGATAAAGATTAATAATAATCAGTAATTTTAAGCTATCTTAGAAATAAAATATTTTTATACCAAACACATAAATCAGGTTCTAAATTTTTTTATGGAACTATTGCTATTATAAGAAATTAGACTAATCTTTAGTCTCATAGTAACTAAAAAAAAATAATCTAGCAATGGGAGTTGCGTAAATTTCCTGGATGTTATGAGTATTTATTTTTAAAAAACCTAAATTATTAAGCAAAAAATAAAATTGTGTTTGGTGCCATCTGTTATCAGATTCTGTTTTAAAAACTTTTTATATTTTTAATTACCACAAAGACATTGTGCAACTTTGTCGTATTGTGATAGAATTGAAGCAGAATCAAAAAGAAAGAGTGCACCTCTGCACAGAAGAGGCAATTCCTGTACAGTATCTGATGAATGCGGACGGGTGAACTTTGCACTTTCCGCCACAAAAAAGGCTATTCTCTTACTTGTCGGCCATGGGAGACATAACCCTTGCACTGGCCAGGCACAAAGAGACGATCCAAGAACAAAGCAATCGATAGTAATTGTTTTGTTCTTGTGTCTATTTCCCATTAGCCACACGTAATACTGTTTTTATTTGACTCCTAGGCTTAAATTCCATTACACATGCTCAGTCGCATTAGAGAGCATGGACATTGCCACTGTAATACCTTTGTATATTGTAAAACTAAGTCATTGATTCCTATTTTTACTTTCCTGATTCTGTTATAGATAACAGAGGGAATGTATGGTAATTGGTCAAAAATTGACCCCCTCCCCCCAAGACTTTTTACATTTTTGGACTTAGGGGACTCTGAAATATCGAGAGATGCAAAAACATTCAGTTTTTTTCTGTATGTATGGATGTTAATGTGTGTGTTTGTGGGGTACACGATTTTGTTTACTCTTTTTGAAGCTTAATAACTCTTGCACTTTCAAAAATTTCTGAAATTTTGCAGGAAGGTTTGTATATTAGAAAGATTCATGCTATTAAATTTTGGTCATTTAAGGTCAATAGGGTGAGAAGATAAAGGGTGGTTGTTTGTTATATCTCAAGTAAGGTTGGACTTAATGACTATTTTACTCATTATTAGTATTTTACAATTTTTTTATAAAACCAATCCCTACCCTGAAAATTAAGCTTTTTGCCATTTTATAATAATTAAAAATGTAAACAGTATTTTTTAATGAAATATCTTAACATAGTGCTACCAGAATTTTAAGTGCTGCCAGCAAAGTTAAGCAATTGGTTGCTGGATTTTTTGGATGGACCACACTGCATTTCTGGATTCTTCATCTCAATTAATGGAATCTGGCAAAGTTTTATCAAAATTGATCATTGATCAGGAACATTCTAATCATTTTCACTCCTAAAAATACAAATTTCTTCCCTCAAATTCCAAAATATTTCTAAGCATTTTCCACAATTTAACCATTGAATTTTCATGTAAAAAAGCAAATCACTGTACTCAGATTCCAGTTCTTGAAGATAATCATGAATTTGATAATGCTTCAAAGAATTATTTTTTCTTGCCATATACCAAAACACAAATTTTAAAACTTTTGTTGTAAACATACTGAATAAATACATATGCATACAGTATGTACAGTACATACATATACATACAAATGTATTACATATATATAGTATATGTAATACATTTGATGTTTTTCGAAGTATAGGTGATAAGGTGTTATACACCATATTAATGTATTTAACTATACATGTGATAATTTATTGTAATAAAAATTTATGCAAGATAATTACGGATTTAAATGGGGCACACAAAAACATTGACTGGGATGCATGCGGCCTGCAGGCTGCGGGTTGGATATGGTGGATAGACCACAGTCAAAATTTTTCTTACCAAATTGTTCTTTGGTAAAGATTGGCACTTGAAAGCAGTAGCCACAATATTTTTACCTATATTATTGTTTTCTACATTTTGCCTCCAAGTATCAAGCTTATCTTCACTAAAGAAAAATTTTGACTGTGGTCTAAATTGTCATAAATTTTTACTTGGTGTAATTTTTTTGCATCTCAGATGTTTTTGTTTGGTTTCACTATCATACAACATAGAAACTTCCATTTTTTGAATTTCTACATTGTAAATTTGTTGGTCTCCTTCAACTCTTCCACTAATGTTCATCCTTTGGCATGATCATGTCTTGGGATGGTCTTTTTCTGCCAAAGTACCTCTTGGAAATCACCAGTTATGGTTCTATATACACACCTTCCCCTCACATTAAGCCTGAGAACATTGTACTAGATGTAAGTTTGTCATTTATTAGCACGTAAAACCAGGTTTAGTTGAGAAAGAACAAAAGAAAGTATAATTTAAAAACATACTTTCTTATATAAATATATACATTCTTTTATGTTTTATAATTAAAAACGTATGTAGTGTTTTGCCTTTTAATCCCAAACTAATTTGTTTTCTCAAGTAACTAATCCTTGGATGATTAATGAATTTATTGACATAATATACTAGTATACTGCAAGTTATGAAGTCAGCTTTAATTTTGTCTAGTATAACAAACTGGATGACAATAGATTAAATTGAGGGCAAAGAACAGGATCTAATATATGGACCGTTTATTTTGAAAGTGGTGTAAGTCCATTTTTGGAAAAAATTGAGAAAACACATAATATACATACAATTTAGTGTGAACTTTTTATTTATAAACAATTCACACTTAACATTTTAAAATAACCATAAGCTTTGATCAATTGAAAATTTATCGATAAATGACATTGCATAACCATTGATTTTGAAAGTGGTATAAGTCCATTTTCTACAGTCTAAGCACTTGGGCTATCCATAAATTACATGTGCATTTTTCTTGAAATGTTTACTTTTCCCTCTTGTCCCAGTTTGTCCAAGTTTTTGTAACCCCTTTCCCTCTATGGATGTCCAACATAACTCTATCCCTGTTAAAACCTTCATCACTTTATGAATGATAGATACCATAAGTAGAAATGAAACATACAAGAAACTTTGAAATAAATATAATAAAATGCATATTGTATAAAATTTAATGAAATAAATGGATGTCCA
>NW_019384309.1:823691-832321 GCF_000671375.1 Centruroides sculpturatus | reverse complement strand
TCGATCCCAAGCGGTCTTTTGATCGTCGGACATACAAAAGAAATGAATAGATGGCGCCTAACTTAAGCGCGGTTTACAATAACGAATATGATTAATCTTAACACTCTACTATGTCATCCAAACGAAGTAGAACTGATTCTTCTGCATCAAACAAGAAAAGAAAAACTTTATCTTTGGAATGTAAAGTTAACATTATTAAAGACTTCGATACAAAAATGAAAATTTGTAAATTGGCAAAGAAGTTTGATCTACCGGAATCGACGGTCAGAACAACTATAAAAGGTAAAGAAAAATTCTCGAAGCTGCAAAAAATTCTCAATCTTTAAATTCAATCATCATTCGTAAACGTCACAGTATTATCGCTGAGATGGAAACAATGTTAAAATTATGGCGTAATAATCGAGTAAATGTGAAAAATTGTAAAATAATATAGGCCTAATTTGTTATACATATGTGTTATCTAAGATTTTATTAAACATTTTTTTCTAAATTATTGTTTTCTTTAGTCTCCGGTTCCAATTAAAAATTATTTGTATGTATTTATATGCAAAATTATACCCCGACTTACGCGAATTCGACTTACGCGGTTACCGCTTGGTCCCACCTATCGCGTAAGTTCGAGGTATTACTGTATTTGGTTCCTTCAAATGAAACATAGACTCAGATGTCCAATGCAAGCATGTAATTTATTGTTCATGTAAGGATTTCCTTACATGAACAATAAGGACACACTACACTCAACACTGAACATCTAACTCACTCGTTCAGAGGTATGTCCTCTCCATCAGATTATCAGCACAAAACCTTTCTCACTAATTTCTAGCCTTATTAACAAGAGTACAAACGTTTTCGGCCTTCTTAATAGGCCTTCCTTGGGTACACTGTGGAGCGTCGGTTAGAAGAAGTTTAAATGCTGCCGATGTTTACTCAGGTATCGTCTTACCAGTGACGTCATCGTCGATGATAGGTATACGATACCAAGGGCGAAAAATACATACTTTTGGTAAAGAAGGGACCCCCTAACCCCCTGTTGTGGTTGTGCATCTCCTGTATGTAGCGCGCTTACTCTAAAACCTTTTCCCCAACTTTAGCAAGTATCCTATCTGCACACCTCCCTTCTTTACCAAAAGTATGTATTTTTTCNTTTTTTTATTTTAAAAGAAAAATTAATTTTATTAATTTTATAAAAAAAAAAACGTATAAAATTGTCTCATTATATTTCTTTACTGAGAAATCTGACATATAAAATAGTTCATTTAATTTATGTTTTGATTCCATATCTGTTTTATCAATGGTCTAGAAAAGTGGTGCCAAAACTTTTTGGTTGGGATTAATTAGTAGGCAGGTTACAAATATTTTCTATATTCCAAATATATGCAAAACAAAGACCTATTGCTATCATTTATAAATGATGTATCAAATATGTTCATGTGTTTTAAACATTTTCAGAAGACTAATTTGTGTTTATCTCTACATAAATAACAGATGATTGATTAATTAATTAAAATCTAACTAATACAAATAAAATTATAAATTTCTATTTTATCATTTGATAGAAGAGAAATTACAAATATTAAATTAATCATCATCATCATTATCCATTCCAGCCGATACCCAGAAAGTGTAAAGTACATTAAATTAATTAAGTTGTAAAAATTATACTAGTGTTTACTATTAAAAAATTATTAATTTTGTACCTTAATCCTTTTGTTTCCTTCATTGTTGTGACTGATATTTCATTAAACTTTTGCAATTCGCTAACCAATAAATTGGCATCATAGCATAACTACATACACAAAAAAATAAATATTTTATCAAAAAATATATTAATATTTAAAAACAGTACATAATAAATTTCTACATACCTTTCTTATAATTTTACTCAATGAATTTTTACACTTTAGTTCAATGCAATTCAGACAGAAATCTATTAATTCGGAAAATAACTTTTGTTGGACAGATTTTGATGGAATGTTAAAGAAAAAATCTTTAGTAAACTGAAAGTCAAAAAGATAAAGATTAATAATAATCAGTAATTTTAAGCTATCTTAGAAATAAAATATTTTTATACCAAACACGTAAATCAGGTTCTAAATTTTTTTTATGGAACTATTGCTATTATAAGAAATTAGACTAATCTTTAGTCTCATAGTAACTAAAAAAAAATAATCTAGCAATGGGAGTTGCGTAAATTTCCTGGATGTTATGAGTATTTATTTTTAAAAAACCTAAATTATTAAGCAAAAAATAAAATTGTGTTTGGTGCCATCTGTTATCAGATTCTGTTTTAAAAACTTTTTATATTTTTAATTACCACAAAGACATTGTGCAACTTTGTCGTATTGTGATAGAATTGAAGCAGAATCAAAAAGAAAGAGTGCACCTCTGCACAGAAGAGGCAATTCCTGTACAGTATCTGATGAATGCGGACGGGTGAACTTTGCACTTTCCGCCACAAAAAAGGCTATTCTCTTACTTGTCGGCCATGGGAGACATAACCCTTGCACTGGCCAGGCACAAAGAGACGATCCAAGAACAAAGCAATCGATAGTAATTGTTTTGTTCTTGTGTCTATTTCCCATTAGCCACACGTAATACTGTTTTTATTTGACTCCTAGGCTTAAATTCCATTACACATGCTCAGTCGCATTAGAGAGCATGGACATTGCCACTGTAATACCTTTGTATATTGTAAAACTAAGTCATTGATTCCTATTTTTACTTTCCTGATTCTGTTATAGATAACAGAGGGAATGTATGGTAATTGGTCAAAAATTGACCCCCTCCCCCCAAGACTTTTTACATTTTTGGACTTAGGGGACTCTGAAATATCGAGAGATGCAAAAACATTCAGTTTTTTTCTGTATGTATGGATGTTAATGTGTGTGTTTGTGGGGTACACGATTTTGTTTACTCTTTTTGAAGCTTAATAACTCTTGCACTTTCAAAAATTTCTGAAATTTTGCAGGAAGGTTTGTATATTAGAAAGATTCATGCTATTAAATTTTGGTCATTTAAGGTCAATAGGGTGAGAAGATAAAGGGTGGTTGTTTGTTATATCTCAAGTAAGGTCGGACTTAATGACAATTTTACTCATTATTAGTATTTTACAATTTTTTTATAAAACCAATCCCTACCCTGAAAATTAAGCTTTTTGCCATTTTATAATAATTAAAAATGTAAACAGTATTTTTTAATGAAATATCTTAACATAGTGCTACCAGAATTTTAAGTGCTGCCAGCAAAGTTAAGCAATTGGTTGCTGGATTTTTTGGATGGACCACACTGCATTTCTGGATTCTTCATCTCAATTAATGGAATCTGGCAAAGTTTTATCAAAATTGATCATTGATCAGGAACATTCTAATCATTTTCACTCCTAAAAATACAAATTTCTTCCCTCAAATTCCAAAATATTTCTAAGCATTTTCCACAATTTAACCATTGAATTTTCATGTAAAAAAGCAAATCACTGTACTCAGATTCCAGTTCTTGAAGATAATCATGAATTTGATAATGCTTCAAAGAATTATTTTTTTCTTGCCATATACCAAAACACAAATTTTAAAACTTTTGTTGTAAACATACTGAATAAATACATATGCATACAGTATGTACAGTACATACATATACATACAAATGTATTACATATATATAGTATATGTAATACATTTGATGTTTTTCGAAGTATAGGTGATAAGGTGTTATACACCATATTAATGTATTTAACTATACATGTGATAATTTATTGTAATAAAAATTTATGCAAGATAATTACGGATTTAAATGGGGCACACAAAAACATTGACTGGGCTGCATGCGGCCTGCAGGCTGCGGGTTGGATATGGTGGATAGACCACAGTCAAAATTTTTCTTACCAAATTGTTCTTTGGTAAAGATTGGCACTTGAAAGCAGTAGCCACAATATTTTTACCTATATTATTGTTTTCTACATTTTGCCTCCAAGTATCAAGCTTATCTTCACTAAAGAAAAATTTTGACTGTGGTCTAAATTGTCATAAATTTTTACTTGGTGTAATTTTTTTGCATCTCAGATGTTTTTGTTTGGTTTCACTATCATACAACATAGAAACTTCCATTTTTTGAATTTCTACATTGTAAATTTGTTGGTCTCCTTCAACTCTTCCACTAATGTTCATCCTTTGGCATGATCATGTCTTGGGATGGTCTTTTTCTGCCAAAGTACCTCTTGGAAATCACCAGTTATGGTTCTATATACACACCTTCCCCTCACATTAAGCCTGAGAACATTGTACTAGATGTAAGTTTGTCATTTATTAGCACGTAAAACCAGGTTTAGTTGAGAAAGAACAAAAGAAAGTATAATTTAAAAACATACTTTCTTATATAAATATATACATTCTTTTATGTTTTATAATTAAAAACGTATGTAGTGTTTTGCCTTTTAATCCCAAACTAATTTGTTTTCTCAAGTAACTAATCCTTGGATGATTAATGAATTTATTGACATAATATACTAGTATACTGCAAGTTATGAAGTCAGCTTTAATTTTGTCTAGTATAACAAACTGGATGACAATAGATTAAATTGAGGGCAAAGAACAGGATCTAATATATCTGAGATTACTTTTGAAGTATTTCCAAATCCATAGCCTGAATCCTGTAGTCGATTCTTTCCTGTTTTGGTTATCTAATAGACCTAATCTTTAGTCATAACACTGATATATGCACATGCAAACAGATAACAAATTTCTATCTAGATGAATTACAAAACTTATTAAATTGAGTATTAAAAGTTATTAATCAGTATGGATAACATTATTTAATAATACTTCTATAACTCAAATGAAATAAATAAGTAATTTTAAATCACAATTTTTTTAATATACTTACAATACTGAAGGTTATTTCCTGAATGTTTTTATTATTTTCTTCACATACTTTTGAGATTTTAAAGGCTTTTTCTAATATTATAAAAGCTTCGCAATCAATTGAATTAATTACATTTGCGATGGAAGGAGAATACTTTGATAATAAGAGGTTACACATCTCGTAATCGACCAAAGTAATTGGTTCTTGTTCTAGTGTGTCTAATCTTGATTTCACAAATGGCAGCAATAATGATAATAATTCCTGTAAAGATATTTAAATTAACAAAATCATTTATTTAGATATTTTGTTTAATTTAATCTTATTCAATATTTTAATCTTTCAGTCACTATCAGTGAAACTACAAATAATAATAGAGCAGGATAGGATATATTTGTGCACCACTTAACAATGCATAAGTTCAAGAAACATGGTATTAAGCAAGTCTGTTGTTAAGTGGAAATCATAGTGTGTGCATAGACAAACTTATTTGTATATGGTATAGTGTACTGCTCATATAAAAGATAGCTGCATTGTGTCACTTCTATAAATTTTTTAAAGAATCTTTCCATAGTGACCATGTGACATTCTATTATCTAATTGGAAGTACCGATCTAATGAGCTCATTATTTAGGGTGTTATTGCTTTAATGCCTAAAAAAGAAAAAAAATGCTTTGGGAAAGAATAAGAGTAAAATTGATCAGGTAAATTCTAGATCTAAACAAATAAGAACAACCGAGACCCCAAAGGCTATGAAGCCCAACTTGAGCCACATTGAGTAAGAATGTGGATCAAGGGCTGCAGAAACAGCATCACAACATTAAGCTCAACTTGAGCAAAACAGATTGGCGATAACTTCATCAAAAAAGTATCCTGTCATGCTTGATGAGAGAATTTCTAGTTTCTGTTATAACAATGTTTTTGTAGGATGTGTATTTTTCGAGTTATTCCATTGGAATGGTTAAAATGGACCACCCTGTATATACACTAATAGGTTGTTTAGACATATACTTAACTAGGTATTTTCTAAGAAAAATGAAACTGAGCTTCGAGGCATAGGTTTTACTGTTTTGGCTTCACAAGAAAACACAAATGTGGCAATGTGCTTCTAACATTCTGTCTAAAGCAGTTTAAAAAATGCAGGTTCCAGCAGTGCTTGCGCGTGTAATGTCGTAACTAACAAAACTGTCAAGAAATGTTTAAAACACCCACATGTGCGGCAAGAGGTCTAACAACTCCAGCAACTGGTTAAAATAGCCCATGTGAAGCTCAGGCTATGCATATTAAATGCTTGTTGTAAAGATTAAAATAAAAACTTTTCATAGAAATCAATGTAAACTGACGGCAATCAGAAACTCAATTAACATACAGTTTACAACTGGAAACTGCCCCATAGACTTTACATTGCAAACGTTGATCTTGAATATCTCATCCCATAGATATCATTTCAAAATTCTGGCTTCATCACGACATCAGCCTTGGCAAGTTGTAAATACTTACAAAAACATTGTGTTTAGTGATTGTAAGGTTGCTTTAAACTTTAATCACAGACAAAATACTTTCTGACTTATGCAGAGCTCTGCTCAATAATTATTATTTTGTATATACTAATTACAACATAAAAAATTAATTTAAACCTTTGTTAAAAATAGTGTTTTAAATAAAAAACTAAAAAATTCATTTTTTAAATATTTATAAAAAGATATACTTACTTTTGAATTAGTATCTTTAAGAACAAATAATAAGCCATGCTTTATATAATTGGGTATCTTTTCTTGATATAATTGACATACAATCAGTTGTAGTCGGTTAACTTTTTCAGAAGAATCCTTAGGCGACAAGAACCATGATGATATTATTTGAAAAAATTGCCTAAAAATATACAAAAAATAACCTAACATTTCTACATTTACATTTCAATTTGTTCATTTAAACGTATTCTAAATAAATAGTTTTCTTCGATATTAATTTGTGATCATGTGCAGTTTTTTCATATAATCACACACATAAGATGATGATTTTTTGCTGATTTTTCATGCTTAACTATGCTGTATGTAACTTTTGTTGATTCTGAAAAATGTTGTGATGTGTCTTCTCTGCAAGTGGAAAATTTCAATGTACTACCTTGTTTAATTTTTGAGATGTTGTTTTGTTTACAGAACAATGTCCTTGACCTTACTTCCATAGGAATCCCTTCAAAATTTGCAATAGTGTGGGCTAATATAAAATGAGTTCAACTGGAAATAATGGAAGGCCTGAGGTGTTTTTCAGAAGAACCAGAAAATAATCTTTATTTTTGTATTTTTCAGGCACAAAGTAAAGCCATGAAAACATTTATATTGGTGAATATCATAGCACTCAGGCTATCTACTTATATAAGCCATTGATTTCACTGTTTGTATATCTGTCACGGTATGCCTAGAATGTCCACTAGGAGGCATTCCGGGCTACTAGTCTTACAGAAACAAGCATTTAAGGTTGTAGTGAATTGCAAACTATTATGTCATTACATCACGCATAGCTGACAAACATCCACGACATCTCATCTACCTCTTGTGGCAATCATGTAAGACTCCATGACATCATTAAAAATTATGTCAGGTTGCCAAAAATGATACTAGAACAGAAAAACAATGCCTTGTGCATGTGACTGTGTAACAATGATGAAGAATTGTACACATTTGCATAGGTAAGGCAGTGATTTTCCACAGTGGTTGCTTTGATGGCCTATGATAAGTAGAAAAAATTTTTTTCCAACCAAAAATTTTACACAGTCAGATAGCACATAGCATGAGGATATCAAGAATGCACAGCTAGCAAGCCATTTGGTAAAAAGTTCAAGCAAAACACCTAGTAAGCACAGAAAATTACTGCTACTACATGCAGTCAAGAGTTAAAATTCACACTCAAATATTTCAACATTCTGCTTAATTTAGTATTTTCAAATGAATGTATATAAATGTTAACTTTGTATAACTGAAAAAAATAATATTTTTGTACTTTTATAAATTTTATATTAGTGGCTAGATGGATGAATGTTTAACATGTCAGCCTACCATTCTAAAGGACCCAGGAATGAATTCTGACAACTTGAAAATCGCCAGAATATTTCAGAGATGCTATCCCACATTTATCGAATCCTGTCTCTCACTAGCTGCCCCATTGTGGGCCTAACTAAACTTATGATGGACCTTCTTAGGCTCTCAGAGCAGAAATAGTAAAAAAAATTTATATTTATTTTCTAAATCCTTAAATGCCTGTCTGTCTTAATTGTAATACAGTAATACCCCGACTTACGTGAACCCGGAGTTATGCAATTTTCAAATCTCGTCGATTCGTCTTTTGTTTGAGCACCACGCAACCCTTGATTACTCACTCCCCCCACACTATTGTTCAGCTTACATGTTCGGATGTGTCGTGCAAAATCCGCACATAGCTACAATTTATTTTGTGTTATTTATTTCTGTGTTTGTTATATCTACAGAGACTCGCGAGACTCTACTATGTCATCCAAACGAAGTAGAACTAATTCTTCTGCATCAAACAAGAAAAGATAAACTTTATCTTTGGAATGTAAAGTTAACATTGGGTATGTTCGTAAAGTCGAACGAGTTAAGCAAGAAAGAAGTCATCGTTTTCCTATTTTGTTAGACTTTTCGAACGATTTGTTACTAACGCGTTTAACTCGTTTGACTTTACGAACGTACCCATTATTAAAGACTTCAATACAAAAATGAAAATTTGTGAATTGGCAAAGAAGTTTGATCTACCGGAATTGT
>NW_019384309.1:810820-821360 GCF_000671375.1 Centruroides sculpturatus | reverse complement strand
TATATATATAGTTTCTCAATCATTTATATTTAACATGCAGTGAGGTTGAAACTGCATGCTACCGTTTTAAGTTTATAGTAAATAAATTAGAATAAAGATAACATTTATTAATCCAATTACTTACTCATGATCTGATAATATTGCTTCATGTTTCTGCAAAATTTTGTTAGCAAGCTGAAAATAGATAATATCTTTTCTGGTACATTTTTCTATTGCATTTTGAAGAAAATTTAAACACGCCTTTCTCACTTCTTCCGAGTCCGATGATAATGCAATTAAAAGTGAGAGAAACACTAAAATAGAAAAATTTTATTGAAATATATTAAAAATAAGACAAACCACTTAATTTCTTAAAAGAAAATGTAATAAACATGTCCAGATTTATTTTAGAATCTTCTAGAATAGCCCCAACTTAGATAAGTTTTTCTTGTAACCCCTACTTCTTTGTCAATGAAGAGTTATTGTGCTTTCTGATCTTTTAGTAATATATATAACAAGTGTTATGGCGCTACTTGGCACTATTTTGCAGTATCCCTGGTTAAAAATTGCTGCCTTAACTACTTGGTCAACTAGCAGTCACTTTTGATGGATCAGTTATGCACGTGACACGAGAAATGACATTCTGACCCAAACTACCCATACCTGACGCAAACCTACCTTAATTATGAGAATCTAAACTGAATTCAAACTCAAATATCCATGGCCTTATTTTGTAGTGATCTCACCAACTTAAAAATCATAATTTTTGAATGGAGACCATAAAATTAAATTTTTCTATATGATAAACAGGCTGATTTATCCCAGGGGAATGACAGCATGCAGTTTATGTGAGGTTATACATTCCTCTCCAGAGGGTGTTAAAAAGAACAAAATAAGTTACATCACATGACATCTCGTAGATGCTAGTTTTTATTCTACAATTGCAAAACTGTACGTTACTTCAAAAACCATAATTATATGTTTTATTTCTACATTTTGTCTTCTTTGTAACAATGAAGTGTAACAATGAATTTTGTGGAATGCTGAAAGTGCTTTTTTATATCTATTTTATTGTAATTTGGTCCAAAAATGCAAAAATAAACATATCAAATTTCAGAAACTGGCAATAAATTATCTCAACTTAACCATTTTGTATGAAATTTGAGAGAAAAGAGTTACCTTTCAAGATCAGGATAGAATAGGAAAAACTATTATTTTCAGGCAGATTGTCAGTGCAGCTGGCATTGACTAACAACTATTACTATTAATGTCAATAAACTGCTAATTGTTTTATTACCCTATAAAGGAAACCTCTTCATGGTTGTAAGTCAGTCAAATTACAATGTTATTATTTTATTGTACTCAGAAGAATGTTTTCTTTAATATTTATTTAATAAATAGCTTTTTATATCTAATTCATTTTATTTTTTAGTCACAGTTTAACTGGCATACCGGTAACCATGGGGGGTTTCCGGCATGCCAGTTAAATATAATTTAGAACACACATATATATGTTCTAGATTATTTATATGGGATGCTTGTTATAAGAAATTGGAATGGCTTTTATAATATAACTTTTTGCATAATAAGAGGAGATAAACTTATGCCTAAATGAATGTTGATTTTGACTTTAGTAATTGGCTATAAAGCACAAACATCCCTTCAGACGAACACTTATAATAATCAAAATTAGATGTACTATATAATATGGAATGGTGCTGGTCATGTTGGCTCCTTATAATGTTGACAATTAAAAACAAATGGAATAATTAATTAAGTTTCCAAATATTTTGAGGATAAATGTAAGAATTGTCATCTTTTTTCACAGAAAAGCATCTTATTAAATCTATCATTTCTTTAATTGTTGATTATAAATAATAAATTTTCAAACTCTGAGCTAACACAATTATGTTATTCTTATGTCGAATTATTTGTAACAAATTACAATTCTGTATTCTTTTTGTGCATTGTTTACAATATTCTGATGACGAGAATGTTGGATCTTAAAAAGTACTTAATAAACAAAATGCCTGACCTTTGAAAAAAGGTTGTCCTTGGTTTATTTATTTATAATAGCCATTCAAATTAAACGAATACTTAGTATTTTTAAAGTATATTTAATATAGTTTTTTTCTATCTGAATAAAGTATTGATTTTTCAAATTAATTCCTATTATAAAAGTATATTTCTCTATCTACATAATAATTATTTTATAATATGAAAATAATAATTAAAAGTTTTTTCTTTTATTAAAAATAAATTAAACGAACCTGTAGAGCCATTATCGAATATCCAATCTGTAGATTCTTTAGACTTAGAAACAATAATCCCTGCAGTGATTAATGATCGTATTTGCTGGACTGAAGAAATAGATAACAACAAATCCTTACTTTGTAACTTCAAGAAATTTGTAGACCATAACGAGGACAGAAACATTAATTTATCTTTTAAAATAGGTAGTTGCAGCTAGAAAAAAGAAAAAAATACATAAGATTTGTTAATTAAAACTCTTCATATATGCACCGAATAAGTATAGTACTTGAATATTCGTAAAATTTTGAATAATTATTACATAAAATAATGGTTAATCTATAAATATCTAATTTTTTCTCCACAATAAAACCTAATGTGTGATGCCAGAACATTATGAACAATGTCTGGCCCAATTTTGCCTATTATAGATGGGTCATACCCACAATACAGTTGGCTAGCATAAGCAAATGAAAGCATATGGCAGCTAATATTAACTATCCAATGTAAGTCTTGAGAGTCTGGATTAGATTCAAACCCAAATTTTTTATAGCAATGAACTAATGCCTAACTGTCCACATCATTTGGCTCAATTTTGTATTAATATCATATAAATTAAACAGTTGAACACATTTATTTATAGAAATATCAAAACTTGTATTCAACGTGAATGATTGGTTTTGTGAGCCCACGAATTTTAAAGGGGATTTTCAAATTGATGTTAATCATTTTTCCAAATAAATATCCCCGACAAAAAAAAAAAATGGTGAATGACACTTGACACTTAGCTGTCAAAAATGCTTCGTTAGCATCAACATTTGACGATCACATGACAACTTTCCCACAACCATAGTATAAAAGTGTGAGCTGCTGGAAGCTCGGACAATTCGTCATAGGAAATTATAATTGGTGATAGTGCTACCTCAACTCCCGGACCTCCATACAACGGACCCGATCCAGCAAAAAGGAGAAGACACTGATTGAAAAATACTAAGGACTCCTACCTCTTCCATACAGACAATGTTTGCCATATCGACTCTCCGTTATTAAAAAGCCATCTGAAACGACAACATGGGCAATCTTTGCAGACTGTTGCCGAGAAGTGGTCAGTAGGGATTAACCCTTGGCCCACGGTATCTCACAGTTTGTTGATACAAGATACCAGCACATTAACAGCTATTTAGCTCAAACCTACAATATTTTACCTAATATACAAAAGTCTGGTCTTTGGTGGAGGTGTCATAGCCAGGAACAGGACACGACACATTGTAGAAATTAAGAATTTCTAATATTTTTACTTAAATTTAAATCATGTTCCTCAGAATGGCATTCAAACATCTCGCAATATGCTAATCTTTGAATGGCAAAGAATAAGTTTTCACACAAATTTAGCAGTTAATTGTAATATTTTATTAATATATCTATTTTATGTTGATATATAACTGATTTCTTATGCCCTACAAATTCTAACAATTTTATTTGTTGTTTCAAAAGCTGTTGTTAGTACACCAGATTGTAGGTTTGAATCCAGCTTCAAGACATGAATATTCGTTATAGTCTGCATATTGAAAGAATCAACTTGGGTATTAACCAACAAGCATTAGCCATTGATCACTTAGTTGTGGCAAGTTACTTCCGGTTTTATCCTCATTTGTTAAACACATCACCACCATTATAAACCTGCTATAAAAGAAAGTCCAAAAGAAGGAGACAAAAAAGAAAACTTCAGAAACAATAAACAAAATCATGTCAGCCCTAAGCCGCTAACCACAAGCAGACTATAATCCTCACTCAAGCACCCAGTGTTACGAAAGCTTCACATTCTGGTATTGGAATATGAGGAAGTCTGCTATAGTACTTGTTAAATGTATGATTCTTTACAGTTAATACATGCTATAAATAAAATAAAATTCACACACAGCCCAAAATATTAAGCGAAAGGTGCTAATGTCATTAAGGAATGTGCTGATTGGTTAAGTGAAGTGATATCACACGTGACATTGCTCCCAAGTTGATTCTTTCGATAGACAGATTATAGATTTAATAAAAACTGTGATTTGGAGGGGAGAATATTGAACCCCATAACGATCTGTACGGTTTCTCTATGCATAATGATAAAATATTTTATCTACAATAAATTTTAAATAAATTTTACCTTCAAAAATTCAGCAAAAAGTCGTTGAAATTCATCCTTTAAAGTGGAATTTACTAAATTCATTTGTTCAGTAAAAACATTAAAGAGCTGCAAAAGTATTCTCTCTTTGTTCTTCAATTCTGTAGATTCCCAGCTTAGCCACTGTGCTGTTTTCTCTGTTTAAAAATAATTTTTCAAATTTTGAACAGATAAATAAAATTAAATACATCAGAATCCTTTAATTGTAATCAGCAGTGATTTGATGTGAAGAAAATTAGCATGTTCTGAAAAACAAATTCAAATATAACATTTCATTTATTGTAATCAAGAGTTAAATTTATCATCATTTTTGGGTAAACAGGCATTTTTTATGATGTTTTTTCATATTATTATCTTCAAGTGACAATGCATAATCATATCAGCTATCATTATTAGTCTATATATATATATTCACTTATACAGGATATCCAAAAAGCTACAATGCAGTGAGGAATTTGTAATGACATTAATTATACACATGGTATTACATACATACAATGCCACTCCTAGCATTAGCAGAATTAAATATGATGCAGAAGAGATAAAAATTTTGAAATCAACTCAAAATGTCAATCGCTTGTACGATGAAGAATACTTAAAATTTGGATTTACCTGGACCAGAAATTCAGATTGTCTAACTCCTCTCTGCATTGTATGTGGAAAGAAACTTGCAAATAGTGTGATGGTGCTTGCTAAATTAAAGCGTCATTTTTCAACTGAACATAAAGATCTTTCATCAAAAAATAAAGAATATTTCAAAAGGCTTCTGGAAATGCAAGGTAAAGAAAGAAGACAATTTGAAAAAACAATGAAAGTAAGTGATAAAGCTCAACTTGTATCATATAAAATTGCTGAGTTAATAGCATTAAAATCAAAGCCATCCACAATACCAAAATCTCTCATTTTACTTGCCTGCTGTGAAATAGTGACAATTATGTTTGGGGAAGAAGCAAAAAAGGAAATTTTGAAGATTCTGGTATCTGAATATCAAATTTTACTCATTATTACTGTCTAGAACCCTGTAGAACAAGGCTGCCCAAACCCAGGCCCACGGGACACTTTGTAGCCAACAGATTTGAATTTTCCCACCCACAGTAGCGGTCAGCTGTCACCACGCACGATGTCATGCTACCAATAATGCCAACTGCCACATGATTGGTCGAACACGGAATGAACTATGACTTGAGTCACCGCCATACCGCTGTTAATACCTAACCTATGCATTTATTACACTTGTTCTATTAGTTTTGAGTCGACTTTTGTGTATTAAAATTAAATTGTTGTCACCAAATATTGAAAAATTATAGCTAATAAGCCCCTTCATAAGTCTCATTGATGTATTTTTAGATAGGTATTATTATAGGTATTCTTATAGATAGGTATTATTATAACATGTGCAACTTAAAGCTTTGTTTGATTCAAATACCTATCTATTTATAGAAGAATCATGAGTGTAAGCAAGTATGATTCACTAGGTGGCCTTCCGGCTGACATATAATTGAAATATAGCCTGCCTCCAAAATGAATTGGGCAGCCCTGGTGTTGTAGAAGATATACACTACCATGATACACGGACACTCCCCATCCCTCCCAAGTTTTTCAGCTTGATACTTTCTGATAAACATAGCAATGGTAGGTTAAAATAACCAAACATATAATATGATTTTCATTTTAATGTTCATCCTTCTTACTTTTTTCCTAGATAGCAATATAAGTGAGTTCCAAATTGATTACAATAACTGGATTCTGCTGTATATAATTAAATTTCTATTATTTACAATTGCATCTATTGTATAATAATTAAAAACATAGATTTACCAAATTCGTATTTAATACACTTGACTAAAGAATTTAAACAATATATAAGCAAGTTCGAGGGAAATTTATTTTTTCTCGACTTTATCCATTGCTCCATCACTTCTTCAAAACTATCGGCATTCTTTAATGAAGATAACTATTAAAATAATTTTAAATATTACTGTTAACCTTCTGTTTTATATTTATAATTTAAAACATTAACAATAAAATTTATTTAAGCTTACTTTTTTAGTTTTTAAAAGGAAATAGTAATATTTTATAGCTCCAAAACCAATATTTAGTTGATTCTCCTGTTTCGCTTCATGCTTTATCAGGAACTCATAAACCAGAGCAATAATTACATTCAAAGGCAATTCTTTCGCCTTCAGATATGATGCTGTTTTTGTGAGATTAATCTTGAATGTTAAAAAAAAAATTATTATTTTTAATAGAAAATTATATAGAATAGTATAAAATATTTTAAACTACTTAAATTAAATTGTATTATGGTAGAACCCCAATTATTCAATGTTATGTGAACCAATGCTACCTTGGATAACTGGAATCTTTGATAAAAGTGGATGGCCGTGGATTAAAAATGGATGGATTTTGGATAAAAAAATTACAAATGTGAAGAATGTAGACTTTCTTTCAAACACTTTCCTCCCTGGGGGCATTAACAGGGCCATTTTAACAAGCCCATTACGGATACATATACCAACCCAATGTGCATATGTAACAAGTTTACAACCACTGGATTATATCAGGCTATAATATCACAATTATTTTAAATTAATTACTAAATAATTTGTCACTAGAGGGAGGAGTAAGGTGCCACCTCTTATTAGGTTTAATAATTATAATTAAATTAAATAATTTAGACAATTCTGAAAGAAAGGAATTGGCATTTATTATTATTTTATTTAATTTAATTATTAAATCTAATAAGAGATGGTGCCTAATGCCTTCCTCTAGTGACAAATTATTTAGTAATTAATTTAAAATAATCATGATATACTAGCCCAATATAGTCTAGTAGTTGTTGGCTTGCCCATTATGGATTCGGCCAAGCCTGT
Source organism: Centruroides sculpturatus (assembly GCF_000671375.1). Classification (NCBI taxonomy): domain Eukaryota; kingdom Metazoa; phylum Arthropoda; class Arachnida; order Scorpiones; family Buthidae; genus Centruroides; species Centruroides sculpturatus. The sequence continues at coordinate 814,085 of NW_019384309.1, read as the reverse complement.
AATGGGCCAGCCAGATGGCATATCGGGACAGACCACCCCTGAAAAATTCCTGGGATTTCTTTCACATTAAAAGTTTAGCAATAAAAGGTAACAGAAAGGTAGTGTGTTCATTCACAAGTTAGCTGCAGATAATGCAAAATCTCAATTAACTGGGGTTCTATTATACATAAAAATTACTACAATTTTAAAACAAAATCTTTCATTAAAGTTAATGACTTAAGTTACAGTCAAAATACAAGGTGCATTCAAGTTATAATGCTTCCGATTTTTTTTCTCAGGACTGGAAACAGATAGAAACATGCAGTTTGTTTTAAAATATGTGTGCACTCGTGAATGTGTGACAGAGATGGTAGCACTGTATGGCACAGAACTTTAATGGCAGCGGCGAGAGCGAGGACTGTTTTTGATACTTAAAATGGTGATGTTTTTATTACAAAAATAGTGTGTAATCATTTGTTTTCTCCTTTGAGTGGTGTGACACCGATTGAAATTCATCGCCAGTTGAGTGAGACATTTGATGATGGTGTCATGGATGTGTCTAATGTGTGTTTGTGAATGCAACAGTTCAAAGAAGTCAGAATGTCGTGTGACAATAAACCAAGACAATCTTGGCCTTGCACCAGCCGGTCTGACGACATGATCAAGCGAGTGGAGAAAGTTGTTTTGGAGGATTGCTGAATGAGTGTGGAACACATTGTTTCCAAAGTTGGCATTTCTGTGGAATCCTGCATGATGACTTGCATGCAGGATTCCACATGACAATCCTGCATGAAAGACCTGAAAAGACCAGCACATCAGGAGAACATGATGCTGCAGTTACTTTGTGACAACAACTTTGAAGTGATTTCTCATGCTCCCTACTCACCTGACCTGGCTCCTAGCGACTTTTGGCTGTTTCCAACAATGAAAGACACTCTCTGTAGTCACACATTCACTAGCTGTGCTGCTATTGCATTAGCGATTTTTCAGTGGTCAAATCAGACTCCTGAAGAAGCATTCACAGCGGTAATGGAATCATGGTGTTGATGTTGTGAAAAGTGTGTATGGCTGCAGGGAGATTATGTCAAGAAGTGATACAAGTTTCAAAGTTTTCATATGATTAGATTGTGAGGAAAAAAAAATCAGAGGTGCACCACGTATATGCAAATATTTTTATTAACATTATATTTCACCCATTATAGGTTAATCTGATCCTTCGACACAGATAAACAATTAAAAGAAGCAACTTGGCTCAATTAACCAAGACAAATTACAAGAATATGGTTCAGATTCAAATCAAAATCATATNCTTTTTTCCCCAACTTTAGCAAGTATCCTATCTGCACACCTCCCTTCTTTACCAAAAGTATGTATTTTTTGCCCTCGGTATCATATACCTATCATCGACAATGATGTCACTGGTAAGACGATACCTGGGTAAACATTGGCAGCATTTAAACTTCTTCTAACCGACGGTCCACAGTGTACCCGAGGAAGGCCTATTAAGAAGGCCGAAAACGTTTGTACTCTTGTTAATAAGGCTAGAAATTAGTGAGAAAGGTTTTGTGCTGATAATCTTAGAAATAGTTCTAGCTACATATGCATAGTAGTCCTCTCCATCTGTACAGTGGTGCTCTACTCTCCTTCAGTTTTGTCAATATTGCCACTACAGTGTAATTTCATTTAAGAAACCAAATACATTAAGAAAAAGAACATTTCTGTATCAATAAATACAAATATCAAACCAGCATAAATAATAATTATATCTAATATTAGAAAAACAATTAAATTAATAACTCTTTTCAGCTCAGTTGAACAACTTTATATTAATAAATTCATAATTTCAAACCTATTTTGATGATATACTTCTTTAATTAAAGTAGCACTGAAATTATAAATTATACTGAAGATCTTTTTTCTAAATTCTAAAGTTACATAATACACCTTTAATATAACCATCATAATATTTGCGATTTGTATATTAAATGAAAATTATCAAACAAATTTAACTGGCTAATTCGTAATAACATATCACATCCGACATTTCTTTCAGATTACATATAGCATAAATATGGACATCTGCCAGGAATGAAAAACAGATCATTTTCTCTCACTGGATCAGGTTTGGAAGTCAGAACCGTGTAATTAATTCCCTAAGGAGTGTGAGAAAATTCTACTCTCTGTGTCACTCAGTAGTAAAGTAAATTATCTGATATAAGCTCAATTAGAACAGTTTATGCAGTAATTATAAAGGAAATATATTCCTTTGTCCCATTGGAAAAGTTGCAGTGGACCCCAGTGAGCACAAATTTAATATCATACATAGCACATATAAACTCACGAAGGCTATAAATTTTTTAAAGAATTACTTCTAACTTGCAAACTCAAAATGTTGTAAATATAAATGTCTTCTAGAAATTTTATGTAACTAAATTTTATTTACTCTCATTAATTTTGAAAATATTTCATATAAATACAAAATGTGAGCAATACATTTATGATTATTTATTGTCAAAGGTATTTTTAATTTTCAACATAATACAATACAACATTAGTATGTATATTAGACACCAAACACTACAAATGTCCAACATTTGAAATGAATTGAATGTATTCTGTTAATTTGCATCATAGAAACAAAATATTTTTATTGTACACAAACTTTATAATTTAAAAACTATAGCCATATATATATATATATATATAAGTTTCGTTTACAAAGATAAACAAAGAAAAAATAAATAAATACATATAAACATACATAGTTATGTATACTGAAGCGGTAAGAAAATTCATTTCTTCGGAATAATTTATAGCAGTTTATTTATAAACAGAATTCGAAGGAATCTTCTCCTTTTTAGTAAATGGTTTATAAGTAGAATTTTTTACTTTCCAAATTTAATTTTCGAAAGTAAATTTAAGTAAACATGTATCTAGACTTCTATATATATATATACACTATGTATGTCGGTGACGCGTTAAGAAAACCATCTTTTGTTCTTTAAAAAAAAAAAACTCATAGCTTATCAAGTTATCAGGTATAATGACTTAGATCAGGGGTGGCCAACAGTTTTTGCCCCCCGGGCCGAATTGCAAAAAAAACTTCTTTTCACGGGCCGAACCTGATGCTGCCCTAGGAAGATTTTGAGGTGGTGCGAGATCTCATTGTGGTGTCACCCCGTAGAGACTAAATTGTACATAGAGATTATAGATACATTTTTCACATTATCATGCTTTATCAACATTCTACGCTGTACTTAACAGATTTATGATGGCGGGTTAACTC
>NW_019384309.1:733606-809591 GCF_000671375.1 Centruroides sculpturatus | reverse complement strand
TATATATATAGTTTCTCAATCATTTATATTTAACATGCAGTGAGGTTGAAACTGCATGCTACCGTTTTAAGTTTATAGTAAATAAATTAGAATAAAGATAACATTTATTAATCCAATTACTTACTCATGATCTGATAATATTGCTTCATGTTTCTGCAAAATTTTGTTAGCAAGCTGAAAATAGATAATATCTTTTCTGGTACATTTTTCTATTGCATTTTGAAGAAAATTTAAACACGCCTTTCTCACTTCTTCCGAGTCCGATGATAATGCAATTAAAAGTGAGAGAAACACTAAAATAGAAAAATTTTATTGAAATATATTAAAAATAAGACAAATCACTTAATTTCTTAAAAGAAAATGTAATAAACATGTCCAGATTTATTTTAGAATCTTCTAGAATAGCCCCAACTTAGATAAGTTTTTCTTGTAACCCCTACTTCTTTGTCAATGAAGAGTTATTGTGCTTTCTGATCTTTTAGTAATATATATAACAAGTGTTATGGCGCTACTTGGCACTATTTTGCAGTATCCCTGGTTAAAAATTGCTGCCTTAACTACTTGGTCAACTAGCAGTCACTTTTGATGGATCAGTTATGCACGTGACACGAGAAATGACATTCTGACCCAAACTACCCATACCTGACGCAAACCTACCTTAATTATGAGAATCTAAACTGAATTCAAACTCAAATATCCATGGCCTTATTTTGTAGTGATCTCACCAACTTAAAAATCATAATTTTTGAATGGAGACCATAAAATTAAATTTTTCTATATGATAAACAGGCTGATTTATCCCAGGGGAATGACAGCATGCAGTTTATGTGAGGTTATACATTCCTCTCCAGAGGGTGTTAAAAAGAACAAAATAAGTTACATCACATGACATCTCGTAGATGCTAGTTTTTATTCTACAATTGCAAAACTGTACGTTACTTCAAAAACCATAATTATATGTTTTATTTCTACATTTTGTCTTCTTTGTAACAATGAAGTGTAACAATGAATTTTGTGGAATGCTGAAAGTGCTTTTTTATATCTATTTTATTGTAATTTGGTCCAAAAATGCAAAAATAAACATATCAAATTTCAGAAACTGGCAATAAATTATCTCAACTTAACCATTTTGTATGAAATTTGAGAGAAAAGAGTTACCTTTCAAGATCAGGATAGAATAGGAAAAACTATTATTTTCAGGCAGATTGTCAGTGCAGCTGGCATTGACTAACAACTATTACTATTAATGTCAATAAACTGCTAATTGTTTTATTACCCTATAAAGGAAACCTCTTCATGGTTGTAAGTCAGTCAAATTACAATGTTATTATTTTATTGTACTCAGAAGAATGTTTTCTTTAATATTTATTTAATAAATAGCTTTTTATATCTAATTCATTTTATTTTTTAGTCACAGTTTAACTGGCATACCGGTAACCATGGGAGGTTTCCGGCATGCCAGTTAAATATAATTTAGAACACACATATATATGTTCTAGATTATTTATATGGGATGCTTGTTATAAGAAATTGGAATGGCTTTTATAATATAACTTTTTGCATAATAAGAGGAGATAAACTTATGCCTAAATGAATGTTGATTTTGACTTTAGTAATTGGCTATAAAGCACAAACATCCCTTCAGACGAACACTTATAATAATCAAAATTAGATGTACTATATAATATGGAATGGTGCTGGTCATGTTGGCTCCTTATAATGTTGACAATTAAAAACAAATGGAATAATTAATTAAGTTTCCAAATATTTTGAGGATAAATGTAAGAATTGTCATCTTTTTTCACAGAAAAGCATCTTATTAAATCTATCATTTCTTTAATTGTTGATTATAAATAATAAATTTTCAAACTCTGAGCTAACACAATTATGTTATTCTTATGTCGAATTATTTGTAACAAATTACAATTCTGTATTCTTTTTGTGCATTGTTTACAATATTCTGATGACGAGAATGTTGGATCTTAAAAAGTACTTAATAAACAAAATGCCTGACCTTTGAAAAAAGGTTGTCCTTGGTTTATTTATTTATAATAGCCATTCAAATTAAACGAATACTTAGTATTTTTAAAGTATATTTAATATAGTTTTTTTCTATCTGAATAAAGTATTGATTTTTCAAATTAATTCCTATTATAAAAGTATATTTCTCTATCTACATAATAATTATTTTATAATATGAAAATAATAATTAAAAGTTTTTTCTTTTATTAAAAATAAATTAAACGAACCTGTAGAGCCATTATCGAATATCCAATCTGTAGATTCTTTAGACTTAGAAACAATAATCCCTGCAGTGATTAATGATCGTATTTGCTGGACTGAAGAAATAGATAACAACAAATCCTTACTTTGTAACTTCAAGAAATTTGTAGACCATAACGAGGACAGAAACATTAATTTATCTTTTAAAATAGGTAGTTGCAGCTAGAAAAAAGAAAAAAATACATAAGATTTGTTAATTAAAACTCTTCATATATGCACCGAATAAGTATAGTACTTGAATATTCGTAAAATTTTGAATAATTATTACATAAAATAATGGTTAATCTATAAATATCTAATTTTTTCTCCACAATAAAACCTAATGTGTGATGCCAGAACATTATGAACAATGTCTGGCCCAATTTTGCCTATTATAGATGGGTCATACCCACAATACAGTTGGCTAGCATAAGCAAATGAAAGCATATGGCAGCTAATATTAACTATCCAATGTAAGTCTTGAGAGTCTGGATTAGATTCAAACCCAAATTTTTTATAGCAATGAACTAATGCCTAACTGTCCACATCATTTGGCTCAATTTTGTATTAATATCATATAAATTAAACAGTTGAACACATTTATTTATAGAAATATCAAAACTTGTATTCAACGTGAATGATTGGTTTTGTGAGCCCACAAATTTTAAAGGGGATTTTCAAATTGATGTTAATCATTTTTCCAAATAAATATCCCCGACAAAAAAAAAATGGTGAATGACACTTGACACTTAGCTGTCAAAAATGCTTCGTTAGCATCAACATTTGACGATCACATGACAACTTTCCCACAACCATAGTATAAAAGTGTGAGCTGCTGGAAGCTCGGACAATTCGTCATAGGAAATTATAATTGGTGATAGTGCTACCTCAACTCCCGGACCTCCATACAACGGACCCGATCCAGCAAAAAGGAGAAGACACTGATTGAAAAATACTAAGGACTCCTACCTCTTCCATACAGACAATGTTTGCCATATCGACTCTCCGTTATTAAAAAGCCATCTGAAACGACAACATGGGCAATCTTTGCAGACTGTTGCCGAGAAGTGGTCAGTAGGGATTAACCCTTGGCCCACGGTATCTCACAGTTTGTTGATACAAGATACCAGCACATTAACAGCTATTTAGCTCAAACCTACAATATTTTACCTAATATACAAAAGTCTGGTCTTTGGTGGAGGTGTCATAGCCAGGAACAGGACACGACACATTGTAGAAATTAAGAATTTCTAATATTTTTACTTAAATTTAAATCATGTTCCTCAGAATGGCATTCAAACATCTCGCAATATGCTAATCTTTGAATGGCAAAGAATAAGTTTTCACACAAATTTAGCAGTTAATTGTAATATTTTATTAATATATCTATTTTATGTTGATATATAACTGATTTCTTATGCCCTACAAATTCTAACAATTTTATTTGTTGTTTCAAAAGCTGTTGTTAGTACACCAGATTGTAGGTTTGAATCCAGCTTCAAGACATGAATATTCGTTATAGTCTGCATATTGAAAGAATCAACTTGGGTATTAACCAACAAGCATTAGCCATTGATCACTTAGTTGTGGCAAGTTACTTCCGGTTTTATCCTCATTTGTTAAACACATCACCACCATTATAAACCTGCTATAAAAGAAAGTCCAAAAGAAGGAGACAAAAAAGAAAACTTCAGAAACAATAAACAAAATCATGTCAGCCCTAAGCCGCTAACCACAAGCAGACTATAATCCTCACTCAAGCACCCAGTGTTACGAAAGCTTCACATTCTGGTATTGGAATATGAGGAAGTCTGCTATAGTACTTGTTAAATGTATGATTCTTTACAGTTAATACATGCTATAAATAAAATAAAATTCACACACAGCCCAAAATATTAAGCGAAAGGTGCTAATGTCATTAAGGAATGTGCTGATTGGTTAAGTGAAGTGATATCACACGTGACATTGCTCCCAAGTTGATTCTTTCGATAGACAGATTATAGATTTAATAAAAACTGTGATTTGGAGGGGAGAATATTGAACCCCATAACGATCTGTACGGTTTCTCTATGCATAATGATAAAATATTTTATCTACAATAAATTTTAAATAAATTTTACCTTCAAAAATTCAGCAAAAAGTCGTTGAAATTCATCCTTTAAAGTGGAATTTACTAAATTCATTTGTTCAGTAAAAACATTAAAGAGCTGCAAAAGTATTCTCTCTTTGTTCTTCAATTCTGTAGATTCCCAGCTTAGCCACTGTGCTGTTTTCTCTGTTTAAAAATAATTTTTCAAATTTTGAACAGATAAATAAAATTAAATACATCAGAATCCTTTAATTGTAATCAGCAGTGATTTGATGTGAAGAAAATTAGCATGTTCTGAAAAACAAATTCAAATATAACATTTCATTTATTGTAATCAAGAGTTAAATTTATCATCATTTTTGGGTAAACAGGCATTTTTTATGATGTTTTTTCATATTATTATCTTCAAGTGACAATGCATAATCATATCAGCTATCATTATTAGTCTATATATATATATTCACTTATACAGGATATCCAAAAAGCTACAATGCAGTGAGGAATTTGTAATGACATTAATTATACACATGGTATTACATACATACAATGCCACTCCTAGCATTAGCAGAATTAAATATGATGCAGAAGAGATAAAAATTTTGAAATCAACTCAAAATGTCAATCGCTTGTACGATGAAGAATACTTAAAATTTGGATTTACCTGGACCAGAAATTCAGATTGTCTAACTCCTCTCTGCATTGTATGTGGAAAGAAACTTGCAAATAGTGTGATGGTGCTTGCTAAATTAAAGCGTCATTTTTCAACTGAACATAAAGATCTTTCATCAAAAAATAAAGAATATTTCAAAAGGCTTCTGGAAATGCAAGGTAAAGAAAGAAGACAATTTGAAAAAACAATGAAAGTAAGTGATAAAGCTCAACTTGTATCACATAAAATTGCTGAGTTAATAGCATTAAAATCAAAGCCATCCACAATACCAAAATCTCTCATTTTACTTGCCTGCTGTGAAATAGTGACAATTATGTTTGGGGAAGAAGCAAAAAAGGAAATTTTGAAGATTCTGGTATCTGAATATCAAATTTTACTCATTATTACTGTCTAGAACCCTGTAGAACAAGGCTGCCCAAACCCAGGCCCACGGGACACTTTGTAGCCAACAGATTTGAATTTTCCCACCCACAGTAGCGGTCAGCTGTCACCACGCACGATGTCATGCTACCAATAATGCCAACTGCCACATGATTGGTCGAACACGGAATGAACTATGACTTGAGTCACCGCCATACCGCTGTTAATACCTAACCTATGCATTTATTACACTTGTTCTATTAGTTTTGAGTCGACTTTTGTGTATTAAAATTAAATTGTTGTCACCAAATATTGAAAAATTATAGCTAATAAGCCCCTTCATAAGTCTCATTGATGTATTTTTAGATAGGTATTATTATAGGTATTCTTATAGATAGGTATTATTATAACATGTGCAACTTAAAGCTTTGTTTGATTCAAATACCTATCTATTTATAGAAGAATCATGAGTGTAAGCAAGTATGATTCACTAGGTGGCCTTCCGGCTGACATATAATTGAAATATAGCCTGCCTCCAAAATGAATTGGGCAGCCCTGGTGTTGTAGAAGATATACACTACCATGATACACGGACACTCCCCATCCCTCCCAAGTTTTTCAGCTTGATACTTTCTGATAAACATAGCAATGGTAGGTTAAAATAACCAAACATATAATATGATTTTCATTTTAATGTTCATCCTTCTTACTTTTTTCCTAGATAGCAATATAAGTGAGTTCCAAATTGATTACAATAACTGGATTCTGCTGTATATAATTAAATTTCTATTATTTACAATTGCATCTATTGTATAATAATTAAAAACATAGATTTACCAAATTCATATTTAATACACTTGACTAAAGAATTTAAACAATATATAAGCAAGTTCGAGGGAAATTTATTTTTTCTCGACTTTATCCATTGCTCCATCACTTCTTCAAAACTATCGGCATTCTTTAATGAAGATAACTATTAAAATAATTTTAAATATTACTGTTAACCTTCTGTTTTATATTTATAATTTAAAACATTAACAATAAAATTTATTTAAGCTTACTTTTTTAGTTTTTAAAAGGAAATAGTAATATTTTATAGCTCCAAAACCAATATTTAGTTGATTCTCCTGTTTAGCTTCGTGCTTTATCAGGAACTCATAAACCAGAGCAATAATTATATTCAAAGGCAACTCTTTTGCCTTCAGATATGATGCTGTTTTTGTGAGATTAATCTTGAATGTTAAAAAAAAATTATTATTTTTAATAGAAAATTATATAGAATAGTATAAAATATTTTAAACTACTTAAATTAAATTGTATTATGGTAGAACCCCAATTATTCAATGTTATGTGAACCAATGCTACCTTGGATAACTGGAATCTTTGATAAAAGTGGATGGCCGTGGATTAAAAATGGATGGATTTTGGATAAAAAAATTACAAATGTGAAGAATGTAGACTTTCTTTCAAACACTTTCCTCCCTGGGGGCATTAACAGGGCCATTTTAACAAGCCCATTACGGATACATATACCAACCCAATGTGCATATGTAACAAGTTTACAACCACTGGATTATATCAGGCTATAATATCACAATTATTTTAAATTAATTACTAAATAATTTGTCACTAGAGGGAGGAGTAAGGTGCCACCTCTTATTAGGTTTAATAATTATAATTAAATTAAATAATTTAGACAATTCTGAAAGAAAGGAATTGGCATTTATTATTATTTTATTTAATTTAATTATTAAATCTAATAAGAGATGGTGCCTAATGCCTTCCTCTAGTGACAAATTATTTAGTAATTAATTTAAAATAATCATGATATACTAGCCCAATATAGTCTAGTAGTTGTTGGCTTGCCCATTATGGATTCGGCCAAGCCTGTAATGGGCCAGCCAGATGGCATATCGGGACAGACCACCCCTGAAAAATTCCTGGGATTTCTTTCACATTAAAAGTTTAGCAATAAAAGGTAACAGAAAGGTAGTGTGTTCATTCACAAGTTAGCTGCAGATAATGCAAAATCTCAATTAACTGGGGTTCTATTATACATAAAAATTACTACAATTTTAAAACAAAATCTTTCATTAAAGTTAATGACTTAAGTTACAGTCAAAATACAAGGTGCATTCAAGTTATAATGCTTCCGATTTTTTTTCTCAGGACTGGAAACAGATAGAAACATGCAGTTTGTTTTAAAATATGTGTGCACTCGTGAATGTGTGACAGAGATGGTAGCACTGTATGGCACAGAACTTTAATGGCAGCGGCGAGAGCGAGGACTGTTTTTGATACTTAAAATGGTGATGTTTTTATTACAAAAATAGTGTGTAATCATTTGTTTTCTCCTTTGAGTGGTGTGACACCGATTGAAATTCATCGCCAGTTGAGTGAGACATTTGATGATGGTGTCATGGATGTGTCTAATGTGTGTTTGTGAATGCAACAGTTCAAAGAAGTCAGAATGTCGTGTGACAATAAACCAAGACAATCTTGGCCTTGCACCAGCCGGTCTGACGACATGATCAAGCGAGTGGAGAAAGTTGTTTTGGAGGATTGCTGAATGAGTGTGGAACACATTGTTTCCAAAGTTGGCATTTCTGTGGAATCCTGCATGATGACTTGCATGCAGGATTCCACATGACAATCCTGCATGAAAGACCTGAAAAGACCAGCACATCAGGAGAACATGATGCTGCAGTTACTTTGTGACAACAACTTTGAAGTGATTTCTCATGCTCCCTACTCACCTGACCTGGCTCCTAGCGACTTTTGGCTGTTTCCAACAATGAAAGACACTCTCTGTAGTCACACATTCACTAGCTGTGCTGCTATTGCATTAGCGATTTTTCAGTGGTCAAATCAGACTCCTGAAGAAGCATTCACAGCGGTAATGGAATCATGGTGTTGATGTTGTGAAAAGTGTGTATGGCTGCAGGGAGATTATGTCAAGAAGTGATACAAGTTTCAAAGTTTTCATATGATTAGATTGTGAGGAAAAAAAAATCAGAGGTGCACCACGTATATGCAAATATTTTTATTAACATTATATTTCACCCATTATAGGTTAATCTGATCCTTCGACACAGATAAACAATTAAAAGAAGCAACTTGGCTCAATTAACCAAGACAAATTACAAGAATATGGTTCAGATTCAAATCAAAATCATATGTCTGACCATCAGCTAACAGATTTTAATTTCTTATTTTCAATTATGATTATAAAAGTAACTTTTGAAACATTGATAATTTCATATATTTAAAATCCATTCATAAAATTAAAGGTGTTATTGCTCAATATACCAAAAATTCGAACTGAAAGACATTCGATTTATGTTTATATTCATTTGCCTTTCTAACTACATTCACACAAACTAATGTGTTTTAACGAATTCCACTTAACTGCAAAATAGTTTTCTAGAACATATCTTTATGTATGAAAGCCAAACATTCTATATTTTATAAAGTGTAAAATTAAGTATTGTAACTATCTACAAATTTACATAGGAAGACAACAATTGTATTCAAATTATCAAAAAATCCAGCAATGAGTTTTATAACTTTCCTGGCAAAAGAACACTATGACACTACCTCAAATTTAAAAACTGTGTGCAGTGATATCTGTTACTAGATTTTATTTTAAAAATAATTTTTATATTATTAATTATAATGAAAAGGCAGAAAGAAATCTGAGGGTAGAGATGAGTTTTTAAAAATATTGTAAATGCCGATAATGATTAAAATTTGCATTAAGTCCAACCCACCCAAAATATGATGTGTGACTCTCTTCTCTCTCTACCTTCTTGAATCTTATCCACCGAAATTTAATAGTATCAACACCCCCTTATATACAAGTTATGCCATATTTTGTTTATTAATCTTTACCTAGACACAGTAAACAAACTAGATTCCAACACACCCACACATTCACAAAATTTTTTCCCACTTAATTTGAATTTTTGGTTTCAGGTGTCTCAAAATGTCGAAATTTGCAAAAACCAGGAGACTTGAATTTGACACATTCCAATACTTTCTGTGTTATATACATAACAACCAGAAAAGTAAAATGGATTTTGAATAAAGTATGTAGTAAAACTGTCCTTTATTATCAAAGGGTAAAATCAATCTTTAATCCAGCAGTTAGTTATAATTAAATAACTGATAAAATGCAGCTGAAAATGTTTGTCATCTTCAGATAAAAGCATAAAACTAAAGAAAATAAATGAGCATAGAATATATCATACATGTGAATTCAAATTATAATTAAATAATAACCTTTAATCTAGCAATTACTCTATTCTGTTAACACAATTAGTATGTCAGTGTGAGTCATTAGTAAGATTAGTAAGACATTTATTAGCTGTAAAATTAACTGATAGACAAAAAACAAATTTTTCTGTATTCTTTTAAACACAGAGAGATATCCTGATGTTTTGTTTTTGGTTGAGTTACAAGTACTACTAATACAGGGTCTTTCAAAAGTAATTATATTAATTGTCATCCAAGAACATTGTAGTGTAAATCAGAATATTGGAAAACTGCTCATTACATTCTCAATCTGCCCCTCATGTTGCATGAAACATCCAACTAATACTTAAATTCTTTCTACACTCTTTACAGCACATCAATTGTCACTTCTCCCACAGCAGCCAAAATTCTACAGTTTTTCTTCAGATTACTTGTATTGCTCAATGACAAGTGATTCTACAGTTCTAAATTTTGTGAACTGCAGAATACAAATCATCATCTCTATTGCAGAGTCCCCATTTTCGTTTATGATGCTTCCTAGAGGTAGTAGATGACAAAACATTTGAATGCAGAAGAAACTCAGACAGTTACTGTATCAATTAGTGTACACTGCATATTTCTTATATAATTAACATAATTACAGCAATTTAAAATGGTATCACTCAGTTAGGAAGACCCTATATATTCTCCTGCAGAATAGCAACATGTCGGTAATGTATGACTTAAATGCTTTTTAAAAATAATAAATTTTATTAGATAAACATCAACAAATTAAAGTTCTTTAATTTTTATACAATTTTGTAAATAAATTTCTTACCAAAATTTTCCACTGTTGTGTTTCCATTCTTAATAGTGATTGACCAATCATTTCTATTATTTTGCAGTTTAAATATACAATATTTTGTAAATTTTTCTCTTCCATCATCTTATTTATAGTATCTACAGGAACTAAATTAAAAAAGGTATATAAAACTTTCGTAAAAAATATTTCAAATAGTACAAATTAAATTATTTTTAACATTTACCTGCGGCATCTAATAATAATGAGTAATTTTTATTTATATGCGATGTTAATATGGATTTTACAATTTTCAAATCCTTTGAATTTCTTGATATGAGATGTGAAAAAATAACTGCTAAAAACTGTACTTTATTTTCAAACTGATGATTGCATAAGAGTTCCATTGCTTTATTTTGAACTTTAAACCTGAAATAACAACAAAATCAACTATAATCTCTCTTAAAATTAATATGATAAACTTAAATACTAATTGAGTGATTGATTAATTGAATTAACACAAATCTGCTGCAATTTTGCCCATTCTGGGCAAACCTGAACAACAATGTCATCATCTAGCAAGGGTTAGAAATGGAAGGCTGTGATCTGATAATATGGCAAGTGCACCACATGGNTTACATTCAATGTAATAAAGTACAATCAATATATTACAAAACATTAAGTATTCTATTAAATTTACTATTAAGGATCAATTATACTTTAAAAATCTTTCTCACCGTTTCCAGGGAAAGTACTAAATACACAATTTCGGGATGTCTATCTTCCAATCTTGATCCCATTCTGGGCAAACCTGAACAACAATGTCATCATCTAGCAAGGGTTAGAAATGGAAGGCTGTGATCTGATAATATGGCAAGTGCACCACATGGGTATTATGCCAAGAGGTGCTATGTCTCGAGAGGACTCTATGGAAAACTGGCCCCTATTTGGGTGTTAAACATGAAAGGAACCATGAAAACTTAATGGGGTCAGTCCATATTGCAACTGAATCTTTTGCAAATACAAATCAGAAAGTGATGAAGCAGACTTCTGGTGATAAAAAAGTATTGTTATAAAACTATAAAGCATATTTAGAAGAGCATATAACAAATTGTTCTTTATAGTGATAAGTAGTTACTCAATAAAATAAATGGAAAAAAAAAAATATGAGCCTTCTACAGCAGGAAATCTGGGATTTACAATATTCCTCAATATCAAGGATAAGCAATGCTTAAAAGCATGGAAGGTTACTGCTAAATGAGCATTTTAAGCAGTACATAATTATGAAATACATATTTTTATATTTTATAACTAGTTTTTTTTATATTAAATTTCTTGCTTTACCTCTAACTGCTAATTTGAATTATCCTATATAAACACTACCTCAAATTTAAAAACTGTGTGCAGTGATATCTGTTACGAGATTTTATTTAAAAAATAATTTTTATATTATTAATTATAATGAAAAGGCAGAAAGAAATCTGAGGGTAGAGATGAGTTTTTAAAAATATTGTAAATGCCGATAATGATTAAAATTTGCATTAAGTCCAACCCNATATATATATATATAAAATAATAATAAAAAGTAAGAATTAATAGATCAATTGTTTAATAATAATCATTTAGGATAAAATTAAAATTTATTCCACATTTTTATATGTTGACATGTTTGCTCCCGGCAACACCTTGGAGTGGTCTAAATTGCAACATCGCACATGCCGACCCCTCTCGTAAGCATCACAAAAATTTGCTATGTTTCTCCCACAGAAAACTTTACTAATTGATTTTAAGAAAAAAGTTTTTCTATTATTTACTGTTTAGTTCTAAGAATATATTTTATCCATTGGTTTTGTATTATTATTTTGTTTATTAACTTTAAATTGGTACAGCACTTCCTTCTATCATATTATGCTTAATTACACAGCTAGATGCATCACTTCCTATGGGGGCAGTGAACATGTTAAACTATAAGAATTGCTTTTAAAATAAAATTTTAAAACTTACCAATCAGAATTTTCTTCATCTTTGTTAAATAAATCAACAAATATCCTAAAAACCACATCTTCAGAAACAATTTCAAACAAATTCTGTTCGGGGAAAAATCTTCAAATTAATATGACAAATAAATTTTAACAAACAATTGCTATCATTTTGTAATTATTAAGTAAACTGAAATGTTATTTGTTAACTTTACTCACATAATTAAAAATTTTAATGAAAATATAGTGTAAGTATTGGCCTTTTAGTGAAAAGGGAACAAAAGAAGCGCAACCTTGTCAATTGGACCCACAAGCAATTGGGCAATATACCACTTGTAAACAGACGAAAAACAAAAAAAGTGTCGGCTTTGTCAATTGGACCAACTGTGACCAGATTATAGACCATTTGCCATACGGTAAACTACTGAATGTAAACAAGTGGCAGACGTTTATGTAAGCTCCACTCTTGTCGGATGTTGGCAAACATGAGTGTAAGCTGTTTGGGCAAGAAAGGGTTGTGATTGGTCGTAAGTCCCCATCCAAAAAATCCTTAAATTGCGGGGCAAACGGGAGAGGAGAGAGAAGGGCAAGAGACTGGTACACAGTAGTCTCAGGCACTTGGGAAGTCTGCTCAACATAAAGATTGTTCTCCTCTGGTAAACATCTCAGGGACGGGTTTAGTGCGAAGACTAGACTGATCGTGCAGTTGAGCTAACTTCACAAGCTGACTGAGGCCTCTCCATAGTTTAATAGTTCCCAGAAGCCAATCTAGTTCATGAGGCATCACGCTTTGTTATCCTGTATATACTATGTTTTTGAACTTGTACACTATATCGAATCGTGATATACACAAAAACCAACTCAACGAGACAGAGTTTGGAAAAGAACTTCATTAGATCTTCACTTATAGGATAGACCAAAAGTCAGTTTACTTGTTTCGTTTTGCATGTTCTCTTGTGAATAGAAACCATATATTAAATTAAATATGCATCTAGCCCAAAGTTAACCGTATATTAAATGGTTATGGTTATAATTAAAAAAACTTAATATAATAAGCCTTTTAATTATGGCCATAACTGATAGGCTAACCTTATTAATATGTAAAATTTCGACTATAAATTCGACTATCTTCTATTATCAGAACTTATTATACTGGTTTTACAGATAATATTACAAAGATTAACAGAAAACAATTTTTATTTTATTTCGTATACCTGTGATAGGCTAACCATTTAATGTACAGATATCATAAACTAAGTTTAGAACAATGTCTTTTCCATTTGCAAAACTGGAGGAAAGACAATAAAATAATATATAATGATTAAAAACACATTTATTGGAAAAATATCCTGTCATGGAACCTTCCGAACTGTTAATCATTGCAACAATTAACTAATTTTTGGATTGCACCATGAACAACTTGATGCTTGATAGTGTGCATTCAGCCATTCTACAGCCATATTGTGCAAACATGCCTCAATATGCACAATGGTCATTTTGAGCATCTTTCTATATAAGCTTCATGTCATATGCAAGTATTAATGCTCATGTTTCCAATAAGCTTTATTTTCCATGCACCATCAAGTGTGACATCATACTTTTTCTTTCACATTTTTCTCAAAAACTATGGGTCATAGAGGTATGTATGTATTTGATTTTTAATTCATTACATTCAATGTAATAAAGTACAATCAATATATTACAAAACATTAAGTATTCTATTAAATTTACTATTAAGGATCAATTATACTTTAAAAATCTTTCTCACCATTTCCAGGGAAAGTACTAAATACACAATTTCGGGATGTCTATCTTCCAATCTTGATATGATGGTATTTTTTATAAAGTTTTCATCCGTTAGCTGAAACAAATGAAAATACTAATTAATATGAAAAAAAAATAATAATAATATCTGCAATGAAAAGATATGATTTAGCATAATATTATAATTCAAAGTTTAAAGGAAGGAGGAGTAACTAGCAAAACAATATTGTGAAATTAAGTTCAGTTATTTTTATATACGTCATGTGTTGTAAACTGCCTTCTTCCACCACCATACCAAAGAATGGTAATCTCTTGAATCATTTACCATGGGAGAGAGAGACATTTACTTCCTTCATCCACACCACTAACTCAATAACTCAAATTTTATGAAAACGTCAGTTGCTTCATTTTTGAATGAAACAAATCTAATCTTAAAACACTCTTGCTCTCTTTTTTTCTTTTGTTAAATAATTTGAAATATAAAGTTAAATTAATAGTTTTTGAATGGAACATCAAATAATAGGTGGTATCTCATCAAATTTTGTCAAATTATATAATACTTATCATTGTTATTTGATAAGCTGCCCTCGGTACATGATGGTTATATGACTAGAGTCATTTTCATTCATTTCAGGAAGGACAAAACTACAATGAAGTGAGAAATGGAAAATATTATCCAGACTAAAATACTTCCTAACATTCTAGTTTGATTCCAAACCTGGAGAGGGTCTGATGATTGGACAGTTTTGTCACAAAAAATGTTATATCTCAGAATAAATTGTACCCATTCAATTATTCTGGCATTCAGTCTTCTATGCACAACCATTTACAGCAGCAAAAAAGGTTTATTAAACTGAATAACTAACAGTTTGGTCATACAATCAACAATTGAACATTTTCCAATGAATAAGATTGATCATTGAAACAAAAACCCAATGAAAGTCGTTAAATACTAATAATAAAGTTTAATAAACCTTTCTTGCTGCTATACAAGCTTGTGTGAAGATGATTGAGTGATATTCTGTCACAGTTTAAGAATTATTCTAGCATTTGTGTTCTACTTATTCCTTATAGACTCAGTTAACAGTTATACTTCAAATAAAATTTAGAAATAATTACTTATAAGCTAATTTCCAACTTGACATTTTTCTATTTAATTCTTTAATTCAATTCAATTATTATTTTTTCAATTCTTTGAACAAACATTAAATACATTAATGATTCAAGAAATTGTAAACTTTATAATCTTTGTACTGTCAACTGTAGATAAAAGTAAAAATGCCAAAAAAACATTTAAATTGCAACTAATTTTACAAACCCTTTGGATTATTTCATTAGAAATTTTAATGCACAGCTATTCAGAGATAAATGGAGATTACTAATTTTTTTAAATTTGATGGTAAAATAATTAATCTTATAGCTTATAACAACTTACTTCTTTTTGTATGACTTTCTGAACAAATGTCTTTGTCGATACGATTCTAATAAAATCAGTCGGATGATTTACACCTAAAAACAAACTAACATTCGTGTCGGACGATATCTCGTGTTTAGAATTAGAAAGCGACAAATTTAAAATTTTCTGGATTAAACGACATTTTTTAGGCATTTTCTGAACATATTTTTCTAATACTTCTTCAATACTGTCGGGATATCTATATAAAATCAAGACGTAAAATTATTTATATTTATAAAATAACAATAAAAACATCAAATTTAATATAATAATCTCAACAAAATACCATTAATGTATCATAAATTCATTAGCATTATAAAATAAATAAAGTAAATTTAAAACACTAAAAGTACAATAAACACTAAACACAGAGTGGTCATATTTATACAAGTTGTGTGCACATAAACAAAGACTCACACAAATTAAGACTTGCTATAATTACAAGTGCTGCTCTACTTACGAGCATTCAACTTACAAACAATTTGACCATATGTCTAAAACTTACATTTTGTGTGGATTATCAAGTTCTTGTTGTTCATGGGATAGTACTATAGTTGGTCTTTGGCCAATAATAAATAATTGATGTGCTCTTTTTTTCATTTTTGAGCAAAATCTGAGGTTACATTGCCATTTGTGAGGTGGCATTGAAGCATTTTTTGCAATTTTTATAAACTTTTATGATTAGTGCTTCAAAAATGCATCCAAAACATAACAGTAAATCTAGCAGGAAAGTTAAATATACAAAGTGTTGCTCTATTGAACTGACTCATGAAAACTAAACTGGGTATTATAAAACTATGTGCATTAGGTAAAAAAACCAGCATTTAAAACAACTGCTACTAAGCCATAGTGAGCAGATAAATGAGAGTAATGTATTCCATTAAGTACACTGGAGGATTGAACACTACCAATAATTGATTACTCTGTGTACAAATGTACTTTCTACATTAGTTTTGATTTACAACAAAACCTCAGAAACCTAACATGTTCATAATAGATAAATAGCTATATATATAAACCATGGGTCTTGAAAAATGTTTATCTGAAAATCAAAATGAAAGGACTTTCTCATCTTTTAGTACATGGGTTTGTTTAATTTCTAGTATGGAGTCAACAGAGGATAAATCTATATTTATAAAATTTAAAATTTAAAAAGTTAATAATAATTAAATTGCAAGGTACAGCATTTAATATTTTAATTCTACAAATCATTACTACAATTCATTTACAGTGCAAATGTAACAATGTTTTGGAAAAATTAAGCTATTATTTATTTATTTATTCTGCTTGTGTTTTATTTTATTTTTTTATGTGTTTGTGGTATTTTATATTATTTTAATCCGTAATTTTATTTTTATTTTCCTTCTAACCATTACCAAACTGTTCTTACACCGTGTGTTTAAATTGGGCATCCTATTTGTATTCTATTCAAAGAATCCCGATGTCTGACTGTTCATGCAGCCATTTTCAACTGCACAATGGTTAAAAACGTTTAAAAAATAACCAGCAATTATTTATGGTGACATTGTGATAATGCCAGGCTGCAATTTTCCATCACAATACTCTTAATTTTAGTAGACTTGCCCCTGTACATCTTACTTTTCCTGTTAACAATGGAATCATGCCAGTCATCCATGTAGCTTCGTTCAGGAAAAACTTTTTGAACTGAAATAATATGAATTCTGGTCCAAACCAGATGTTCATATGTAGTTAATAGGGGCCTCCTGTCCCTAAGCTATCCATATCTGGTTTCGACTTTCTTCTATCTACTTCTGTTCTCAATATTAAGGAAGGGCAGACAAACAGACGAACTGCCAGTGAAAATTTATGGGTCTACAATTTTTGAAAATTGATATTCTACTCACCTTTTCTCTAAATATGCTAAAATAGAGCTTGTTTTATTTCGAAACAATTTCATTTTTATTGATTTCTTCTTTGTTTTTAACTTGTTCATTTTTCTTTGTTGCATTAATAGTAACCTAAAATTGAATTAAAATATTATATAATTAATTTATTTATTTATAACAACATTAAATAAAAATTAAAATATTATAATAATATACTTTTTTAAATCAATATTATACAGGATAAAGTATTTGAATAAGAATACAAATATCTTATAGTAAATTAAATTGATTGATTAGCTAAAATGAGATTTGGTATATTAATACAGTCATAATTAAGCTCTTTACAGACAGGGATGACTTATATTGTTATTATTCTATATAACTTATATAGTAATTTTTGAAAGCCACACTCAATAAGGAGTAATATTTCGTATAGAGATATGTGTTTTGGGCATTTTTTGCCCGTCTTCAGTCCAATTTCTTAAGAAGTTCCTAATTAACATCAATTCAATATAATATTTTATAACATTCTGATTCTTTTCATACATTATGGTTTATAGTAGCACTATTTCTGTCACTTTCTTTGTTTTCTATTATGACATTTAATCAAGTCATCAAGATAATAAACTCACGCCATAAATTACTCTGGCAACTTAATATTCAATTAGCAATAATGTTTTTGACTTAATTTGATAGGTCTTCATCAGTTGTCAAACACAAAACGATTATTGGACAAGCAAATTTTAAACTAAATAGAACATATAAAGTGATTTCCATGCTGTTGATAAATTGCCTGCATCAATGCAATTGTTATTTCTGTTATCCTTGTAAATTTCTATTACTTCCAAGTGTGTAAGGTGATTAAGATCACTCTTTGGTCTAATAATCCAGCGTTTCTTTATGCAGCGCTCGAGAAGCGCTTTACAGCGAACACACTAAAACTGGTTTCTAGTTGGCCAACACTGCTCATGACACTCTCGCTGCATAAAGAAATGGGGGGAATCTTAGCTTCATCCCAATTTTCCTCTACCTCATGCTGGTTAACAAATGCTGACAGAATTGTATTGTACAGTCCATTGTTCATTGCATATTTATGGTCTTTAATTCTGTAAGGACGGTTACACCTTACAAAATTAAGAAAATAAGAATGAGTTTATTACCTTGACATCTTCCTCCAGTTATTCAGTAATGCCATTAACCAAGACAGTTATAAAAAAGTTAAAATACACATAAAAGTACTATAAAATACACATCAAGTTACTAAAATGCCTTGTCAGTTTTTACAAAATTATTTCTATCCTGCAGTGATGAAAAGTTGCATGCATATTCTGTCTACTTATGTTAAGTTATGGTGATGTAATAAGTCTACAGAGATCATATTATTTAAATTAAATTATCATTCATTAGAAAATTTATTCAACTCCATTAAAATGGATATTTATAAAACTTAAAAAAATTGTTTTTATAATATTCAAAATCATACTTAGATTCAATTAAATTTGGATTATTAAAGTTAAACTCTTTATTTAAATGATGCTAAATATAAGTATTCATCAATATTTAAAACATTTAATATCTGATAGTATATAATATTCTTTATAGTAATTAATTACTTCAACTCAAAATCATATAACAACATACTTTACTGGGGTAAAAAAATCAACATTTAATATCTTTCCAAGTAGTTTTGAGCCAACTATATCTATTTTCAAAGAAACTCAATACTAAAAAACAGTCCATAGGACATAAATTTTTTAAAATGTGTTCTAAGAATTGTTTTTTAATAGTAAGTTCCTTGAATATTAGCTTATTTGAGTAATGTTATATATTGATTTCTGACTTCAATAAAGTGTGTTTCTTGTGAGCATGTGAAAATTTGATTTTTTTTCTTCTTAAAATCTATAACGTTGTTACCTTAGCTAAGATAATATATTTTATATTTACATTCTACAAAATTAACAATAGTACTAAAAAAACAACATACTTTCCACATTCTAAGACAGCAGCTTTCGGTAATTCTATTGTGTCTAAAAAAGACTTGAGAAATTCAAATAGTGATTTTTTCTTGCATATTCTAGTTTTGATAACATTTTCTTTTAAAGCAGAAGGAATTAACTTTTGAAGTATAGGAACTATAATTCTTATTAAATCATATCTTTTTGACATACTTTCAAATGCATCCAAGAAGTGTGAATTATTCTTAATGTCAAACAGAGCTCTGAAAAATTCAAAATACACATCATTAAAAATTAATACATTATATAAGAAATATCAAACAATTATTGTAAATAAATTACAAGGTTTCGCAATTAGATTCCATATAACTATAAGGAAGCAAAACTCAATCTGTCCATGGAAGCTGAGTTATCTCTTTGTTCCAATCTACAAAATCATTGTTTATAGCAGTGTTTTTCAACCTTTTTCTCATTGCACAACATTAAAATTATTGATAATTTTATGTTGACCAAGTAATATTATATGTAACTATAAATTATGCTTATTTTTTAAGCTTATATATACTTATATAGTGTTACTGTACATAACAAAGTAAGTACAGTAACTCTGGATTACTATTTAAATGCCACCTATAATCAACTGCATCCACTTCAGTACAGTCAAATATTTTTCTGTGCACCAGCAGTCGAAAAACACTGGTTTATAGTGACAAAAGCAAAATTTTATTGTAGAGAGGATAAAAATGCAACCAAAACTCATAATCCAACAAACTAAATACAGTATTAATTAGGGTTTTTCATGAGTTTTTGAGAGATTTCACGATAATTACAAGAATATTGATGCTAAACACTGGAAATAATCAACATCAATTTGAAATTTATAAATGTTCAAAATACTTCACCACCTGATGTTGTACAATTGTTAAATAACTGTTCAGGTGGAAAGAAAAATGTTTGATTAAAGGAACTCAAAAGCCAGATAGCCAAGATAATTAAGACTCTGGGGAACATGGGATCGAATCTAGATGGTCAAAAAACCTTAGGAATTATTCAGGGAATCAGTCTTGGATACATTAGTTTGAACAAAACATTTTTAACATCTTTATGAAATGAAGAATAACAGGCAGTATCTTGAGATAATTTGAAGTGTTACTTTTCTTCATTAAAAATGCCTAAAATTCTAGCCTGAATCTCTCAGATGCTTTTGTTACCTTGGCATCTACTAATCTTAGAGACAAAACAAGACAATTTTGAAGAATCATTTACAGTACTAAACTACGCAGTTATGTTTTCAAGTCATTTATATAACCTGTTGGTTCTTCAACAAATTTTTAATTCTTTAATAAATAAAAATTGATAAAGTTAAAGAAATTTTGCAGGATTACTATTATTACTTTTAAAATGAGCTTTAAGAAACAAAAGGTTTTAAATTTAATTAGAATATACTTACTTCATAGGAAAAGTTTTTATTTGTTGGTGTTGATAAATATTTAAAAGGCACAAAATTCCTACTTTCATTATTTTAGGAAATAAATTCTGAAACAAAAATAGTTTATACGTGTTAATTTATAACAATTAAAATAAATAGATATACAGAATGCATAAAAAATTCCTTATATATCCACTTAACTGACAAATGTAGATAGTCCCTTTACTATATACATCATGCCGGTAACTGTGACTAAGTGCAACAAGACAAGACCATTCTCAATACTCCTAATAGTAAAATTTGAAACTGTGTGTTCCTTTCTCAACAATTATACACAATATGGAAAAAAGTCAATTACTAAAGTTGTAGAGCATGTCTAATTTAGCATGAAAGGACACCATGCATACATGAATAGTGTGGATAGCAAATGTGAAAGACTACTTTATTGGTGATTTCTGTCAATGTTATTTCACAAAGCAGCAATTTGTGAGAAATCAGGAAAGAATAAGAAGTACATATTTGTATGCCCTTGTTGCTCATTGGAATAATTCATCACATATATATGTAATGCATGATTTCACTTCCCATGCTTTTGTCACTTTACTGTAACTAGCTCATTCGTCAGTTACATGGGTGTATAAGGACTTAATTATTCACTTACAAAGAAACAGTTTCAAAATATCATACCTTGGTAATTCTCGTAACAATCTCTGCTAATAATTCTTCTTGAATGGTACATTTTCCAATTAATTGATAAATAATGAAATAAGCAGAAATACAATAGTGTTTGTTTTTGGATTTTAAACCTCTTAAAATATATGGCAATAACGTCGACAAAAGAGATTCTGTTACACGATTGGCATTTGCCAATGTACCGACAACAGTCATTGCATAAAACGAAACAATTACTCTCAGATTAGAACTATTTTCACCATGGACCTAGAATAAAATAAAAATTTATATAATTTTAAGTGAAACATTATTAATATAAATTATTTACAGTATAATTCAAGATATTATTTACAATAATAAATACATAAAATCAAATTATGATTTCTGATTTTCAATTTTTTAAAATTTTATGCAGTAATCCTCCATTTATGCAAGTAATTGGTTCCACAAAAACACCGCATAATTGAAAATTGTGTAAATGGAGCTATGAAATGTGCTTATTTAGACTGTCATAAACTATAAACTAAAATTGCTCAATTGGCAAACATTACTAAAAATCCTTTTCTGGGTGCCAAAACACCATCACAAGTAGTCAAGTTGACGATTTTTCACCCAATCGGGCAGTTCTGCCATACAACTGAAGATAAAGTTATGTGTAAATTAAATTGGAAAACTTCCAAATTTGTGTAATTACAATGTTTGTACATTGTATACACTAGTACAGACAAATGTTAATTTACATTTAACACTTAAAAATTTTTAAACTGCATTAAGACAAATTCATGTAAATGGAAATACTACTCTACTTCATTTCATGGTTGTAATATCTGTTCTAATTTCTAATGAATTTTCAGAGTTAAGAACAAAGAGAAATAATTTTATTTCAAGTAAAGCACAATCAGGCAAAGAGAACACCACGAGTGTTCTCCTGTCAAAAAATCATAAAGAGCATTTTGTGATCATTTATACCCAAAATTTGTTAGAAAAAGTACATAATATGCACATTGAAGAGACGATGGCACCAAATTTTTCCCCTGCAGCTAAATTTTAAAGTAAAATGTTTTCCTGAGTATTGAAAATGCATTCTCAGGACAGTATGTGTATCAAATTTGAAAACAGTTGGCACTTTCCTATGGATAATGTACAATATGTGTCATTAATTATATTTTATTTATAGTTACTGTTACATTCAAAATTTGCTTTCATTGTGAGTCATGAACAGCATCTTTAATAAATAACATTGTTTTAAGGAAACATTAAGTAAATGTTTTATGCAATAAAAATTAATGTAAATAACTTTGATATTATTACAAAATCATCTTTTAAAGTATAGTTTTTGACACCATTGCATTCTATTTCTCACAGACAAATCAACAGATCCTTTAATAACTTCATTTAGTTAAAATGCACTTTCAATATACAAGTCTGTTCAGTCTAATATATTAGCAGTTGAAAAGAAACTAAAAGAAAAATGAGCAACTATTTATTGTGCTCATTTGATAAAATTTTTTATAATCTTTTAATTTAAAAAAAAAATATGACTTCTGGTTCAGACTGGAAGTTTGTATACAGTTAATTGGGGTGTCCAGCCCCAAATATTTCCATATCTGGTCTCAATTTTCATCTACCTAACTTTGTTCTCGAGATTAACAAAGAACAGACGGATGACAGTGGATATGTATAGGTCTGCAATTTTCAAATTGCAGACCAATTAACTAAAGTAGTATCTAAGAGCCTGCTACATGAGTTCCTGCTTGAACTACAAAATAAATTTAATTTTGTCACAAATCTAAATAATAAGGTATGTTTGTTATACAGTCTACTTTCACTTGGCAGATAGCTAACAGTTAGTCAGTTAAAGGATTTTTACTGTACAGTTGTGTTACCAAGAGCAAATGGAACCAACATGAAACTTTTGAAAGAACACATTCACGTGCTGTTGCTCTATCACTTCAAAAATGGCCAAAATGCAATAAAGACTTACGATCTCAGCTGCAAAGCATTTGTTAAAGTATTCCTGGGTGAACAAAGGTTAACCAGTTGTTGTAAATATCAAAGGGCCAATAATGCAAATGATGATGATCTGCTTTTGTTCAGTGTCGTCATTATGGAGCTGCATCCAGCCAACATCACTGTCACAAAAATCTCTATTGTAAACAACTGAATTGTTTAAACACCAAGATCAAAGAACTTCATCCAAAAATTGACAAAGTCTAATACCAACATATAAAACAAATGTGACTTTAGAGAAGATGGCTGGTCTGGACCATGCAGCTCATCCATCTTACTGTCCAGACTTGGCACTAACTTACTACCATCTATTTCACACTCTGCAGAACTATATTGCCAATATACAGTTCAATGACAATACCCAATGTTTGGGACATCCTTCAAAGAAAACCCATCATTCTATGCTCATAGAAATGAAAGTTTGCAGCAAAGGTGGACGATGTGATTGATATTGATGATTACCTACAACACTGAATTTTAATTGTTATTGACTTAATTATCAATAAAGTTTTTTCTTAAAATGTCTAAATTTTACCTTTACAATCTGGTATAAACAAGATGGAGTAGTGAGAAACAAATACAGTACACAAAAGCATAAGATGAATTTGAATGTCAGTGATAACCATAAATTATATTTGATAGATATCTGCAGTATTTAAATTCAATGAAATATAATTATATTATTTTGTTAGATAAAATATGATTCACCTAACTACAACAATTAACACACAGACATTGCTTTTAAATTAAAATCAATTGAATAAGGATGGAAAAAAGCCAAGTGTTTAATTAATAATACAATCTTGTATTCAACAGTCAATAAAATTAATTGATTAAATTGTCACCTCATATTAAACTTAATAAGTAGAAATAAATTAATTTAGAATATTCTGGTAGAAATGGAGTTCCAGTTTGATCCTGCTCTAGATCAATCTGTCTAGTCTTATGTGGGATTGATCAATTGATCCCACATAAAATCGGACATCCTTAAATGAAGCATTAGTTATGCAAGTTTCCATTATGTTTCATGAATAAAACTAAGTTTTCAGTTTGATTGCCTAATTTTATTTTGTCTCATTTGTCCCAATTTTTTCCAATATGAAGATTACAATAATTTACTCAATTGATGACGGATTGGTTTTATGTGGGATACCTTGCATGTTAGGCTTGATTTTATATGTAATTATGTCACTATGGTATAGAATCTGATCTAGGTAAATTTTGTTTATATAGACTAAAGATCATACACATTAGAATCAGAACTGATGTTGACCATATGATTTGTTAATCTGCAGAATAAATTTTAACCAAACAAAATGGGCCAGTTAACTTAGCTGGCACTTAATCCCAAAGATTTATGCTTGTGCAATGTGTTCAGAGTACTTCTGTTGGCAGTCAAAAAGCCCTATTGGTAGTAGCATCTATCTTTATGAAATGATTCTGCTTGTGGATAGTATATATATTGATGTTCAAGTGCTTGTTTATATAGTATTTGTTTATGTTTAGATTGAACTAAAAGTAGATATAAGTGTTACAATAGCTTTCATAGGTAATTTGAGACCCCTTAAACAAGTTAAAGCAGTTTTTAATGCTGATCATTTAAATACGATTATAAGATGGCTGCTATATGTCGGCTACTTTGTTTTTGACTGCCAATAGGTTAAGGTGCATTTAAAAGATTAAAATTTTAGCAACCAGTTTATATGAATTATTTTCACACTTTTCATGTTAATAAGCATATTAATTTAAAAATTTTGAAAGAAATTTTTCAATATTTCTTAAAAATATTAAGCGGAATTAACAAAATGTAAAGTTTTCATTTTAATTAAAATACTTACATTAATAGCATTAGGTACTAACTCACATATCAACTTCAAAATACTCGGTTCTGCAAAGCAGTGAGTGTATAATGTCGATCTTGGTAAAAACACACCCGCTTTCTAAAGATGAATTTAAAAATACTCATGTAAAGAGTCTGTACATCAAAGAATTTTGATAATCGTAATAATAAAACAAAATAAGTATACATTACCTGTATGGGTTTCAACCAATGCCAAGTTCCTGCTGGATTATCTAAATCTATCATTTGTAAAACTCGTGAAAAATATTTTGTTTCATGATAAGGCAAAACACAGAAGATGAGAGCATCAACATTAAACATATGTATGTGATATCTAAAATATTAAATTTACATTAAGTTTTATTTAAAATGATATAAATACATATTTATAAGTATTTTTAAAAAAATATATTTTGGTAAATGTAATTTTTTAACTTGTTCTTTTTTTGATAATCAATAATATTTAATAAATATAAAAATCAAAATATCATTGCTGGATAGAAGTAACAGACGAATTCGGTGTTAATATTTATTATTGTCACAGACTGTGAACAAAGTATAATAAACAAAACTGACCCTATATTTATTAATTATGTATAATTACAAAACAATTTGGCAAGAGACAGGCTGTCAGGGTTTTAATCTCTTGTTATATGTAATAACAAGAAATGGTAGCCTGCCTCCTGTGAAATTGCTTAGTAATTATTTAGCCTTATAGCCTGCTAAAGAATCTGACTGTTCACTTGGTTTGTGAGTTAAGTTTCATCCATCATCTTGAAATGACAAATAATAATACCTCTGCTGCTGTCGTAAAATACTGACATGGAGTAATGATGTTTTAATTGATGACAGGTTTTGCGAATATGTTTGAATGTCATTATATCTTACGACAAGAAAATATCATGATTTTAGTAACATATTTAGAAATCCAACCCCAAGTTTGCAAGAATTAATCATTATTTTAACTAATAAAAACCCATCTTCATCCAACTTACTCATAAAAATTTCTTATATTTATATGTTTACTGGTGTAACTTTTATAAAGTAAGTTTATAAGTAACCTTAATGCTATTATTTATTAAACAATTGTTTAAAAGCAAAAACAAAGCTTTAAACTCAATTCAGAATTATAAATTAATGTTTTTTCAGAAGAAAATTTTTGCTTAATAACTTTATATATACAATAACTTTTAAGAATAAATGACATTTTAATTATATTATGGTAATTTTCAAAGTTTTAATACTTTTATAAAGTATAATTATCACTTACCTACAAACTAACCATTCTAAAGCTTTATGAGCTGGACGCAAAAAGAAATGAGGTGATAATAAAATCAAAAATTCATTGATGTTTGAATCTAATTTGGCATTAACTTCTGCAGTCTGAACAGATCTTTCAAAACTTTTAGATTTTTCACTAAAAAGTAATGATTCAAATGCTTCAAACTTTCTTTGTACATTCTGAAGTGCTTTAATACCGCCAATTCCTTAAAATATATTTTAAAAAATAAATAAATAAGTAAACATTCTCTGAAAATATTCTTTATCAAATTTATTTAATTACTTAATTTAAACAGGATGTGCATAAAATCTGGAACAAATGGAAAATTCTTTTGAGTGATAGTGCTGAGCAAAGAAAGACTGAGTAAAGACAACCCTTCTTTGTAGCCAAAGACAATGGATACAGAAAAATGGCAGCCATATTCAATTTGAAACACCCAGAGAAATTACCAATAATACACAATGGGAAAACTGTTTTAAAAATTTTGGGAAACAGGATCAGTCTTTGACAAGACTCAAAGTAGGTGGCTGGTCAAACATCTCTAACAATGTATAGATAATGAGAGTGGACATGCTGAATGTTTTATAGAGGTATTTTCATTAGTATTAATGTTTTCTTACTCATTTTCCCTATTGGTTAGGTTGCAGACTTTTGTACACCCAGTATTTTAACACTATTAAATTTTAATTATTGAAACATTTTGCTTCTGCTAGATAATGATGCCAAGACACACACTATTCATGACACTAAATCTCCTCATTCTGCTTACAGTCCTGATTTGGCACCTTTGTCCTTCCATCAGTACTTCAATTAAAAAATTCCTTTGAGAATTGTACTTCCATTCTGACAAAGACAACCGAGATATCATCAAATGTTTGCTATGTTTACAAGACATATATTTCTATTATAAGGAAATCAGTTTTTATGTCCATATATTAAATTTAGATTTTTTGACTGAGGAATTGTTTTTGACTTTTAAACTAAAAATGTTTCATTAAAAACCACATAACCTCATTACAAGCTCAGTATCCATATCAAATATAGGTTCCTATTACTAAATATAAAACCGGAAAACTATCTATCAAAAATCTTATAATGGATTGGGGTTTAGTTACAGCAATACAAATGTACAGCGTGTCTCACATAAAACTGGCCCCACTCACTGATTGAATAAAACTGGGCCACCTCAAACAGCAAATTTATGCAAGTTTACATAATTTTTAAATGAAACTATGTTTTTAAACAGTTTCTTTGTCTAATTTCTTCCATTTTTCTCCAATATAAAGATTACAATAATTTACTCAACTGGTGAGCAAGGCAAGTGCTACGTGGAACAACCTGTATATTTGTAATTTGCATGAGACAAAATGCATCACTTGACCAGCAGTATCAATAATATTAACATTCTCAGAATAACATTTATTTACAACAATTTATAAAAAAACAATGGTTTTTAAAAATCTTTAAGGCTGTGCCACACATTCAGTATTAACTGATTGCCTAATAATTGTTTATTTGTCCCCTTTGATTCAACACAACATACCAACAAGAAGTAGGAAACGACAAATACTAAATATTAGATATGAGTAAATCAACCACGTAACTCAATATTGACCACATGATTGCCCAGCATTCAGCAAATATTTTGTGTATGAAACAGTCTTTAAGATATTTAAATATATTTTTATATACAGTACATTAAAATCTTACCTATCTCATAAATTTCATCTATTGATAAATTAGCAATTTCAGAAGGTTCGAATAAAAACGATTTTTTTACTCTCTCTGGAAATAATAAAGAAGTCTGAGGAACAGCTAACTTCTTTAATTGTCGAGCTAATGATGTTTCCATATTTTTCTTCCTGTAAAGTAAATTTTAAACTTGAACCAGTTTTAATATTTTAAAAGTTAATACAATATAGTACATTCTTTCATGTTATAATAAGTAGTTTACTTTAAGAGAGCTACAAAATTTCAAATAAATGATTTCATTAATGTGAAGTAGCAACAGACAGAAAAGATTTTAAATAGACTCGAGTATTTTCAAGTTTCCTTGTCATATTCGGGAGTCATATCAGATGCCGACTGCTACATATCATAACCCCTAAAGATGAGCTGAAGAAACTTGAAAATCCTAGCAACTATTTAAAACATTTTTTTGATGCTCAAATAAAACAGGAACTAAATTGTTAGTAATTAAAAATTGGAAGTTTTGGAACTATTTGCACTGACATACAAAAAGATCACCTCGTACTTACTCCAGCAAATTTAACAGAAATTACACACGTTTTCAGAAGCATTGAGAGATCATTCTCAAGTAAGAAAGCCCTTCCATACATAAATATTTAAAACAAAAAACATTCCAAACAGAATATGATGCAGTTTGAAATTTACATTATAAATTAACCGACATAAAACATTATAAGGTTTACATATGATAAATACAATGGATTAATATAAATTTTAAAATAAAAGTAAAATATTAAAAATAATGTAGGGAAAACAGTTGTCTCGTAGGTTTATGATGTAGGCCAATGTTTGAAAATTCCGCAATAAATAAATGACAAAAAACATTATTAAATTTACCAAATAAAATTACAGTATAATTTCAGTAGTACAACAATAGTTGATTTTCAAGCATTACCAGCCCAAATTGCCTAATTATAGACAAACTTCTTAATAAACTTGACTACCTTTCCACTAAAAGTGGCATGATATCGAGCCCAAGCTTGGTTCAACATTAAAGGTTGTTAAGCTTGTCATCTTAGCTACAGTATCTTTGAGAAAATATTGTGTAAATATAAAAACCAGTCCCTTGGAATTTCTCACCAAAAAATACCATACTTTCCACTAAATTTCTCATGGTTATTTCAGTTTACTATTAAATTTAGTGAAAATTCACCAACTGCTTACAGGTAACCCAATGACTGGCAAATGGTTTGATCGGTATTACTGATCAAACGTAAGTTGAACACCTAAAAGCAGTCGAACTTGTGTTTTGCTGCATCATTCACAATTAATTCCACAATGTCAATTGTTTTCATATTTAATCACATTTTTATTGTGTTTAAACTGTTAATTCATCAGACTTGTGAACTACCAATAATCCTGCAATCACCTTAATCTGACACTGCTCTCAGGTCCCATATGTCAATTGCCGAGATTGTACTGTATTTTATGTTTATTACATAATTCCTAAGGGGGATAAAAGTATTTGATTTCATTTGAATCTGTATGAATTGTGACTGAGAAAATTATCTTTATTTATATCAAATTATTTTATAAAGCAGACAATATAATAGCACTGATATTTAACTTAGCTACTAATAAATAATGTTTCAGGATTCTACACCATATCATCTTTTAGTTTTTCGTTATTATTCATCAAACCTGTATTGTTGGCTGATTAAAAACAGACATTTAACATAAAAAAGCTGCAGTTAATTAACAAAGAAACAGAAAGGACAAGATATCGATAATGNAGTACTTTTCTCTTGGAAATCCTATTTACTATATTCTAAAACTGTAAATAATGCAATTATCTTATAAAACATCAAGAAATTTGGATGTATATTAAAAATTTTTGACATTTATTAAATTAATATTATGATCACAGTTTAAGTTATCAAAAAATCTGCAGTGACATTTTAAAAAAAAAATTGATTCTTCTGTAGAAAAAAACTTATTACAAAATTCTTTTGTAATGCAAATTGATTTGCTTACTTCAATAAAAGCAAATTAAGCTCAAAATGGGAATAATTCTCAGAATGGTAAATAAATATTACAAATAATAACCGTGTATTTTATCGTGGTGATGCATCCGGGTTCGATTTCGAACCGAATTTTTTATAATTTTACACGAATAGTTTGGATCGAGGCATTTTCTAGTGTTTATTTATTATGAACTCCGGCTTTCCGACCCAACCGTCCCTCTACTTCCACTATTTTATTCGTAAAACTATACGTTTACGTCGGATCTTATCTTAAACATATTCTGACAGCAATTGTTGAATATTTCAGTAATTACATATGAAATTTCATTTAAGATCATCTTAATTCATTATATTTTATTTTTGTATTTGGAATTTTAAAATTTGTTTACAATAAAACAAGAAAAGATAACCAAATATAGAATTTAATCATGATTTGTGTGTGTGTAAATGCACTTTAGTATATGTTATAATAGGGGTATTCCCACCCCATCATCCATAATGAGCAATCTCGAAAAAACAAGACCAATTAAAGCGTTAAAGTACATTTATTTCCGTTACGGAGACTTATTACGTAAAAGTATTGTTAACAATAATCAATTTAAAAATAATTATATCGGATCGATTTTAACAGCTAGAGTCAACAACGGCAAAGATGATTTTCAAAGGGATGTTCGTTGTCGCCTCTTTCATATTAATAACTGGATACGTGCTGCAATCTTTCGTTGTCAGAAGTAATACTGTACATTACCACAATAATTCTGGATATAGAAAGGTTCTGACTTATAAATTCTCTCCATTAGCTGAGATAAATGCCTGAGCAAGAATCGCTTTTCGAGTATCTTGCCAATCTTCTCCCGGATGTCTAGAAATCCAGTCGATCGTGTTCGTGAATGAGATGAGCAACCACCAATGAATTCACCAACACTATTCACGAATGATGGAAGAAACAATCGATGAAGCTATGCATAGTTCTTGCAACCACAGTCATTAATGCGTATGGTTAAAGAAAAGTACATCCAATCGTGTTAAATTGATATAATTAAGCATGAACACGGTTTAAAATATAACGTAAACTCTATTCGTTTAAAATGTCGAGAACACTTATTACGCTTGTTCACTCGCTCGATAGGCGTTGTTCCTCTACTCTAACCATGTCGCATCTCTGCAGGGATTTTAGATAATTTAATCGTCAGGATAGCCGAGCGGTCTAAGGCGCCAGACTTGAGGGCATGGGTTCGAACCTCACTTCTGAATATGCGATTGTATAATAAGCTCATACAGTAAATAAACCAAATAGAAGATAGTTCTGCATAAATATAATCAATAAGAAATTTATAGAACGGAAATAAACACGTGAAATGTAAATGAACGTTTTACCTGATTCGATGTATGACAAATTGCAGGTGTGACGTAGGCAAGTTTGTTCCACATCCAAATGTCACGTGACTGATGACATTTATGAATAAATCATACAGTTGCGGATCGTCGGCAAACAATGTTTTTAACTTGCATACAAAGAGGAAACACTAGAAATGAATAAGTTGGCTTTTATATACATTATCGGCGAGTTTTATATTATTTTATTTATTATCACGAAGCGGTTCTTTTACCATAGTACAATCGTATGTGTTGCAGGCTTCCATATATTAAGTGAGATTAGTTTATCAACGGATAAGTAGGACGATGACTACAGTTGCAGGTGTTGGGGGTGGCACGTTAATTATTAAAATACGAAATCATTCTTCTCGTTAAACGAAATATTAATTTTAAATTTACTTGGTTTAATTATTATAAATGCATATTGTAGTCCAAGAGGACGACAAGGAAAACAAATCGTAGTAAAACAAAGATAAACGTATTGAGTGCATTATTTTTTTTTCTTGAATATTTCTCTTTACAATAAATAAATTAATTAGTAGTTTACGAAGTAATCAATGTATAAATGTATTTCTTTCAGTAATCACTTTGTCGGGAAGTGGAGAAGGTAGAAACAGAAATGTCACACTCGTTAATGTAATTCGTCCTGTACCTGTTCCTATATCTAGCTCTATGAAACGCCGTTTCATACCTGGTACCAAATTTGGTTCATTATCTCGTCCTATTCACGGAATTCTTCCTCGTTTAATACCTGGTGTTAAGTCTGGTATCTCACCAGACCCTATACGTATTCCTGGATCGTTTCCTGCACTAGGAAGAGAATAAACAGAGAGAATGTAAGAAAATTATAACAAAAATATGTCCAAAATTCAAAAAGTTATAATAAATAAAGATCAGTACCATAAATAAATAAATTCTAGATTTATTATATTAACTTGATATAACTTCCGGTACAGACCAGAAGTTTCTACATCAGTGTCTTCGGCCGTCAGCTATTCATTTAATCGTCTCTTGTCCCTGTACATCACACTCCTCGTGATAACAACGGAGTCATGCCGTTCATTTATTATCTATCAAAATTTTTACCGGAACTGCTTTATGCAGGAAATTATAATTTAAAATCACGGCACTTCCCGTCCAATCAAAAAATTCGTATATATTTAAACCCTTAGCTTCATATCTAGTCTAAATTTTCATCTAACTTCGTTCTCGAGATTAAGAACAAAGAAGAAAAAGCACGAATTTCATTATTTGAAGATTAGACTGTTTCATCACACGGCCTCTCGGTAGATCGCGCATGTTTCGCGTTGGCATAACAAATAAAAGAAATGAAATAATTTCATGCTTGTTGCGTGTTATGTTTTAATTTATAGGTGATGAAAAATGGGTATGAAATTATGGTGATGAAAAATTGTAACCGAGCTTTATTACAGAGCGAAGAACTCTCCTCAACGAAGGTCATCGCGTTAATATGTAAATAACCTATAAAAACACAGCTTTATTCTCGGAAGATAGAGGGAAAATATGCCATTTGTATATCAAATATACAAAATATAAAAGCGGCGAGGAAATAAATTAATGAGTCATTAAAAATCGAAAATATTGTTTAAAATCACAACTAACGATCCTCGGTATTTAATGAAAGGCATACACTCTTAATTTGCTAAAAACTGCCGGAAAGTTATTGTATTAACTTAAGTGAATTTATTATATTCATTTGTTACTCATATCGAATTGTCTCGTATCATACTTATCCACGTTGTCGTCATTTTACCAAATTCGTTTGCATTTTGACTACTAAATAACTGTACACAGGTTGAACAGGGGTAATTACCATTACCTGGTGTATATATACGTTAAGGCTGAAGCCCTCAAATCTGCTTGTAAGCTGGATAAAGCGCAACATTGGTAGATTGTCACTCGCTTTGACCAAAGTTAGAATTAGCCAGTAAATCCTAGTCTATGCCAGTGTTAAATATTTTCATCGGCAAATAAACCAAATGAAAAATAGTACTGTATAAATATAACAATTAAGAAATTTATAGAACAGAAATAAACACCTGGAATATAAATCAATACTTCACGTGATTCGATGTATGACAAATAGCACGTGTGACGTAGCCAAGTTTATTCTACATCCAAACATCACGTGACTGATGACATTTGTGAATAAATCATAGCGATTCGTATGGTCGCAAAGTTTGCTTTTAACTCGCTTACAAAGAGAAAACACGAGAAATGAATAAGTTCACGTTTATATTCGTCATTATCGGTGAGTTTCATTGTTTTATATTATTTTATATATTATTACAAAGTGGTTCTATTATTATCGTACAGTAATTTATACAGTAGACCTATATATTATACGTGAAAGCGGTATCGACCTCTAAGTAGACTGAAAACTGTAATTGCAGGTGTTAAAACTGGCAAATTTGTTATTAAAAAACAAACCATTCTTCTCGTTAGACGTAATTTTAGTTTAAAATTTGATTGTTTTAATTATTATTAAAACATTTCATTATCTAAGAGAACGGAATAAGAGTTAAATCGTAGTAAAACAAGTTAAACGTATTACGGCCGTTATTTTTTCTTGAAGATTTCTGTTTGCAAAAATTAAAATAATTAGTAATTTACAAAGTTATAAATACAGAACTGTATTTCTTTTAGTAATTGCTCTGTCGAGAAGAGGAGAAGGTAGAAACAGAAATGCCCAAGACCGCAGTTCCATTTACGATGTGCTAAAGTTAAATAGAAGAAGTAACATTGTTAGCGGTGCATTACGCCGTATAACTGATAATATTCCAACCAGTAAATCTACTATTAAAGCACCTACTGTTATACCTGCCATTAAACCCGATGATGTACCTGTTGAAATCGTAAATCAACTTCCACCTGATGAAGTTGTAATTCAACCTCCATCTGTTATTGTAATTATTCCAGGACCTGTACTATATAAAGTGAGGAATTTTCTTCAATAGGGTAATCCTTTCCATCCATATGTAAAAAGACTAGAATCGCTCACAGGTCAGGGAAAATTTGATTAAAAGTTTACCTGACTAATAAGTTAATTTTCGGTGTTTCTGGATGATATTTCTTAATTGTTTATACGGAATTATGTAGATCCAGCATTGTTAATTACTTATGGCTTTTGCACTTTCATTTAATAAATAAATTTTTCTTTTTCTAACATTTCTCTCTTAAGTGCTGGAAATTCTCCCACTTTACTTGAACCCCAACCCGCAGTCGGTACCAAATTTGGTCCCGTGTCTCGTCTTATGTTCTCGTCCCATATCCGGTGTTAAATCTGGTATCGTTTCAGACCCTATACGTTTTCCTGTATCGTATCCAACACAAGGAATAAAAAATATATAGAGAATTTAAGAAAATTATTACAAAATCGAGTCCAAAATTCCATAAATAAGAATAAAGAAAGGCCAGTACTATAAATAGAAAAGTCCTGTATTTATTATTGTATTAAAACGCATTATTTGCCAGTTACTTGTAACGCTTGATTTATTTAAAACTCTCTCTGGTATGAATGTTCAGGTGTGTTGCCCCTGTACATCGCACTTCTCCTGATAACAATAAAGTCGTACCGGTCATCCGTCATTTATCAACTTTTTCTACCGAATAGTTTTCTGAAGAAAATTTTGAATTGAAACACATCACTTCCGGTACAGTAGGGAAATCCGTATATAAACCTCCAAGCATAAGCTTTCCATATCCAGTCTCGATTTTCATTTTTCTATCTCCGTTCTGAAGACGAACAAAGAAAAGACAGACAGTTAAAATGCGCTGAAATCCCAAATTTAAATTAACACACGACACTACTAATAATTATTATTGATTTATCGGAAAATATATCCAGCAGAGGGTTTTTTGTGCAATTTGCTGTTTCATTTTTGTAGGAGGAAGTGTACAAGTAGAATAATGAATGTTTATAGACATTAATTTTACTTTCAGCCGTAATGTAGACAAATATTTAACGTATTATACGAGAAGACAATTTCAATAAGTGTGAGAATTCGAATACCCTGGTTTTATTCGATCAATTTTAAATGATTTAATATTATTTAAATTCATATTTTTATAAGTTTTGAAAGAAAAATCTTTGTTTAAACTAAAGGAAACCGCTAAACCACACTTCCTAACCGACGGAAGTTAAACATCCTTTCTCTTTTCCCTTATCTTAAAAATTCTGATCATTAAACAGAAGTTCAACCCCTCTAAAAATCCCATTCGTCCTGTTGAGGTGTTAAAAATCCTACAAGCTAATTGGTGGAGATCTCCGAATATAGCAGTTCATTTCCTTTGATCGAAGAGTTCGTCGAAGGTTTTCATAGAGCTAAGATCCTATTCAAAAGCTAACACCCATAATTCTAAAGGAGTGCATCGAAATTTTTCCATGTAAGAAGACGTATTCCATTCGAGTCTTCAAAAAGTCAATGCCTATAATCATAGAAATGTCCGTCACCATTTTCTCCGAAGAAAATGAAGCAGTATTTCTCGAGAGCCGTCGAATTTCTCAAGATGAAGAAGTAAAATTGAGGATTATCCTATCGAGAAGCTACAGTCGCCGAATAAATAACGAACTTTTCTCGACGCTTTCAACGGCAAGACATCGTTAAAATACAAAATAGCTACAAATCTGTTAAGGTAGTATAAGCTTAGAACCCCCGTAATCTTTCTCTCACGCGAGTTAGAAAGCTTTCGTATATTGTATTCTTAATTTATTTTAATCTTGTTTCATTAAATTTTTGTTATATTATTTAAATATGGTCTCATTAATGAATAAATCCAGGTCTTCGTCCACTTCACTTACTTGCGACCCTCCCATCGAGATTCCTCGAGAATGCGTGATTGTCCGTGAAATTGACTATCTGTTGTCA
The DNA here is from genome assembly GCF_000671375.1 of Centruroides sculpturatus. NCBI lineage: Eukaryota > Metazoa > Arthropoda > Arachnida > Scorpiones > Buthidae > Centruroides > Centruroides sculpturatus. Next base: position 772,965 of record NW_019384309.1, on the reverse strand, counting down.
GGAAAAAGCATCTACAGGGGGAACTTACGAACTCCTGGTCTTAATTAAAAATTTTAGGAAGTCATCCGTGACAAAGTGTACCGATCTAACGATTGTATGCCACGTAAGTGACATAGAGTTACAGTCAACAGCTCTATGCCCTTGGCTTCTCACAGTAAGTATTGTAATCGTCTTTACACTTTGCTTTCTTGTTACTTTCCTGGCTTTTACAATAAAAACATTGTCATCGTGTCACACGTGAACCTCCGCTATTCTTATTATTCGACGTTTTCCGACTCCCGATTTCCAAAAGTTTTAAAAAGCTGACAGTTTTAAAAGAACAAAGAATAAGTAGCATAAACTTCGTTATTTGAAGATTAAACGGTTTCATCAGACGGCCTCTCCGAAGGTCGCCTATGTTTCGCGTTTGCATAACAAATAAAAAAAATGAAATAATTTCATACTTCTTTCGTATTATATTTTAATTTATAGGCGATGAAAATGGGTATGAAATTGTGGCGATAAAAAATTGTCATCGAACTTTATTATGAACTCGCCTGTAATAAAAATGTGTTTATTGCGGGTGGGCATCGCGTTAATACGTGAATTAACCTATAAAATCACAGCGTTATTATCGGAAAATAGAGGAAAAATATACAGTTTGTATATCAAGTATACAAAATATAAAAGCAGCAAAGAAATAAATTAACGAGTCATTAAAAATCGAAAATATTGTTTAAAATCACAACTAATATTCCTCGGTATTTAATCAAAGGCAAACACTCCTAATTTGCTAAAGACTGTCCAAAAGTTATTGGGTTAAGTGAATTTATTAGCTTCATTTGTTACTCATATCGAATTGTCTCGTATCATACTTATCCACGTTGTCGTCGTTTTACCAAATTCGTTTGCATTTTGACTGCTAAATAACTGTACACAGGTTGAACAGGGGTAATTACCATTACCTGGAGTATATATACGTTAAGGCTGAAGCCCTCAGATCGGCTTGTAAGCTGGATAAAGCGCAACATTGGTAGATTGTCACTCGCTTTACTCAAATGTAGAATTCGACAGTTAATCCTAGTTTATGCAAGAATTAAATATTTTTATCGGCAAATAAACCAAATGAAAATCAGTACTGTATAAATATAATAATTAAGAAATTTATAGAACGGAAATAAACACCTGTAATATAAATGAATACTTCACGTGATTCGATGTATGACAAATTGCACTTGTGACGTAGACAAGTTTGTTTCGCATCCAAATGTCACGTGACTGATGACATTTGTGAATAAATCATAGAGTTTCGGATCGTCGCAAAGGGTGCTTTTAACTCGCTTACAAAGAGGAAACACGAGAAATGAATAAGTTCACGTTTATATTCGTCATTATCGGTGAGTTTCATTGTTTTATATTATTTTATATACTATTACAAAGTGGTTCTATTATTATCGTATAATAATTTATACAGTAGGCCTACATATTATACGTGAAAGCGGTATCGACGTCTAACTAGACTGAAAACTACAATTGCAGGTGTTAAAAATGGCGAATTTGTTATTAAAATACAAACCATTCTTCTCGTTAGACGTAATTTTAGTTTAAAATTTGATTATTTTAATTATTATAGAAACATTTCGTTATCTAAGAGAACGGAATAAAAGTTAAATCGTAGTGAAATGAGATAAATGTATTAAGTCCATTATTTTTTCTCGAAGATTTCTGTTTGCAAAAATTAAAATAATTAGTAATTTACAAAGTTATAAAAGCAGAACTGTATTTGTTTCAGTAATTGCTCTGTCGAGAAGCGGAGAAGGTAGAAACAGAAATGCCCAAGACCGCAATTCCATTTACGATGTGCTAAAGTTAAATAGAAGAAGTAACATTGTTAGCGGTTCATTACGTCGTATAACTGATGATAATCCAACTACTAATGCAACTAAAACACCTACTGTTATACCTGCCATTAAATCCGTTGATGTACCTGTTGAAATCTTAAATCAACTTCCACCTGCTGAAATCGTAATTCAACCTGCACCTTTCAACGTAATTATTCCAGGAGCTATATTGTCAAGTGGAAGAATTTCCTTCAATAGGGTAATCCGATCAATCCATATGTAAAAAGATTACAATTGCTCACGTGTCAGGGAAAATTTGATTAAAAGTTTACCTGACTAATAAGTTAATTTTCGGTGTTTCTGGATGATATTTCTTAATTGTTTATACGGAATTATGTAAACCCAACATTGTTAATTATTTATGGATTTTGCACTTTCATTTAATAAATAAATTATTCTTTATTTAACATTTCTCTCTTAAGTGCTGGAAATTCCCCCACTTTACTTAAACCCAAACCCGTAATCGGTACCAAATTTAATCCAATGTCTCGTCTTATTGTCGGAATTGTTCCCGTCCTGTATCTGGTGTTAAGTCTGGTATCGTACAGTACAAGACACTATACGTTTTCCTGTATCGTATCCACCACGAGGAATAAAAAATACAAAGAGAATTTAAGAAAATTATTACAAAATTCGATAAATAAGAAGAAAGGCCAGTACTATAAATAGAAAAGTCCTAGATTTATTATTGTAATAAAACGCTTTATTTGCCAGTTACTTGCAACGTTTGATTAATAAAAAGAAAATAAATGCATGATTTTAAAAAAAATGAGGAATACATTTTATTTCAAACGTTGAAGCATAATGTGATTTTCGGTAGGGGAAATTCGTGCATCGGTGTCTTTCGTCTTAATCTTTCAAAACTTTATCCGGGTTTTTGGATATGTTGTCCCTGTATATCACACCTCTCTTGATAACAATAGAGTCATGCCGGTCATCTGTCATCTATCAAAGTTTTCTACGGAATAGTTTTCTGGAAAATATTTTGAATTGTTATCGTGTCACACACGACTCTCCGCTTTTCTTACATTTCGACGTTTTCCGATATTCCTAGTGTCAGCTTTTTAAAAGTTTTAAAAAGCTGACACCAGGAACATACAGTACGTGTAAAAATCCATTATATGTATTCTATTATCGTAGCACGTAGTGTATTACGTCACATGTACTGTACGTGAAGTTACATATTAGCTAGTATTTTCCAGTTAAACGAAGAGTTTCTTCTCTGTGTATGTGTGCGTGTATAAAACAACAATAGAAACGCGATTATCCCAAACTTAAGATTATATAGAACAGTTTTTTAAAGCTGAACGTCTAGTATTTTATTGAACACACCATACTCTGTGGTGTGTACAGTAAAATACTAGACGTTCAGCTTTAAAAAACTGTTCTATATAATCTTAAGTTTGGGATAATCGCGTTTCTATTGTTTTTTTTATATCCATAAATCTATTCCCACAATCTGGTGTGTGTACCCACCAAGTATGGAAGCGAATTGATCCCCTTTACAAATTACTATTCATGGGAATAAATTAGCAGAGTAATTTGAACTCCGTATGCAATGAAAAGTCAAAGAGATATTTAATAATCCACACCTCAGTAAATTCCATTTGTAATGAAATAAGCTTATGTATTCTTTCATTGTGAATCCCTTCTACTTGCGTATATTTTAATCCTCGGAACAATCAGACTTAATGAGGATTTTACTCGTTATTATCATTTACAATATTTAATAAGACCCATCTGTTCCATCGAAATTAAAGAATCCGAAACGTAAGTCTGGTGTTTATGTCTTTTGTTATAAATAAAGAAGTTATTCGTAAATAATAAAATCAAATTTTAATCATTTTGATTTGCCGAAACCAAGCGAAATTCGTATTCAAAATTATTCATTATAATTTTTGTTCCCGTCTGTTTTAAATGACGTCGTGACGTTCTCGATTTATTCATATTTTTTTCAAAGCGCACTTCAAACAGATCAACGAACGTCCACGCCTCTTGTCGTTTTTCGGGCGCTTTAAGAGCCCGTTCGGCGCGATCTTCTTTTGGCACACGGCACATCGAATGATTTTCGTACAAGCAGAGGTTCTCTTTTTGGAATTTTTGGCGGTCTCTTCGCACGCTGTCGTGTGCTTACGTAGTCCGGATAAGAGAGTTGTTTTCCCACACCAATGGCAACTGGAGTAATGAGTGGCCATGGATTTCTTTATTTCTGTGACTCGATCGTCTCTCTTTGTAATTCTGCATATCGGGGATTGACACATCGGACAAACTTTCCAGATTTTTCCGGCGCTCTCGATACACGTCTTGCGGTAGAGATGGCCGCGTGGCAGGGAAATTGGATCGATGTAAACATCCAGACAAATAGGACATATCGCGTGAAAAATACCTAATTCTTCCGCTGCTATTTTTTGATGCGGTTTTCCAACAATCGGCCAAATATTATTGGTCTATAATACGAATTGTTTCTATTGTTTATTCGTTCAATTATTTCGTATTCCAATCATTTTATAATTGAATTTCGATGTTGTACTTATTAAATTTACATCCTTCGTATACAAGAAATGCATTATCGTGTTCAAGTGGTTCTATTAAATGCCGTTTAGCCTAATAACGCTAACAGAATATCGTACAAATCTCTTTCATCCTGGCGGTGCACACAACAAAAACACAAAATCATAGATTTAGTATGTGTCTCTTTAATCTGAATTAGTAAAAACGGTAGACTTTCTCTCAGCTATTAGGTTAGGTACTCCTTTATTGCAAATCACAATTGCATTTCGGGCCTATATGAACCTTTCTTCAGTGTAAATGATACACATATAAAGCATAAAAAGTAAAAAATTAATTAATTTGCTAATTTTTCACTCGAAGATTTACAGACAATAAATAAATCTTTTTACATACCTCAGAAGACAGCGTAACGCTTTTCTAATTGTATGATACTCAAAATGATATTTTATATGAATGTGTTGAATGACACTATTACACAGGTACAGTACAATTAAAAACTTTGAACCCTTAAAATTTTTACTAATTCGGATTAAAGAGACACATACTAAATCTACGTATTCATCAGCTACCACACCGGATATTGAGAAGGACACAAAATCATATTTTCCTATTACTTTTCCGGCTGTTATATATGACAGGGGAAAGAAAGGCTGTCGATCAAAACACGACCCTCAAAACTTTTACATTTTGACTCGGAGAATCTTGAAACGTCGAAAAATGCAAAAAATTTCGATGTTTTTTTCCGTATGTATGAATGTTAGTGTGTGGGAGAACGAGTTTGTTCACGCTGTTTGAAGCTTAATAACTCCTGTGCTTTTTGTCGAAAATTTCTAAAAATTTTCTGACTGATAGAGAAGGTCGTGTGTATCTTCAGTAGGTTCGGACTTAAGAATGATTTTACTTCCCTACCCTCAAAATTAAGCTATTTGTCATTTTATAGTAGTTAAAACTATTATAAATGACCACCAAATGTTGCCGGAAAAATTAGACAACTCGTTGTTGGTTTTTTAATGAAGTAAAAAAGTTGACTATTTAGGGGAGACCGGGGCAAGATTGGCATGTTAAGCTTTACTTAAATTTTGTGTAATAAATACTGCTGTAAACTGAAAAAAAGCTTTGCATATTGTCTATTGGAATGTTACCTTACTATAGAACTGGTTAAAATCAGTTTGGAAATAAAAATAATTAAAATAATTACAACTTTACAAGAAGAGAGAAATTGACGAAGTTGCCCCGGGTATAGGGGCAAGATCGGCAACTTCTCTCTTTTTGTAAAGTTGTAATTATTTTAATTATTTTTATTAAAGTTGCCCCTGGTATAGGGGCAACAGTAATGGGGCAAGATAGGCACGTATATAAAATTATGTTATTAACAATGTATAAGTTGGAATTCACTATTAAAACAAAGAAATACAAATCCAACACCCATTTAATATTATTACAACGAAATGCAAGTTCAAAGACATATATACATGAATAACAAATGCAAACATGTTTTCATTTATCATCTGTTTGATTTTTATCCTTTGCTTCTAATGTGGCTTTATGTTGCCGATCTTACCCCGCTAGTCATGATTTCGAAACATTAAGTACAACCCTGAGAACAGAATGCCAAGCCACGATCTGGCCACGTGAATAAGTTGAAGTTACATCCTTCTAACAGGAAAAGTAACTTTCGTTATCATGGAATTATAACAAAACCTGCCAATTCAATATAAATGGAAAAAAAATATTATATGGAATTGAACGAAAATGAAAATTTGCTTGATAATTCAACTACGCTTGTTGGAGAACAATAAAAACACTACACTCAACAAGCCACCAATAAAACTCAACTGCCTAACCTATAACCAAAGTCTCCTTTTAATTTGTTTTTAAAAAAAAGCGCTTGACAAACTTGCCCCGCATGCCGAAGTTGCCCCGGTCTCCCCTATGTCTGTTCTGACTAGGTTTGGTTTGATGAGATACGGCAACGCAATATGTGTGCTATCTGCCAACAGGAATGCCTCCAGAGAGGACTTTCGATAGGAAACTGGCTCCTATTTTGGTGTTATGTAAAGAAAACCAGAAAAGTGTGATTGGGCCGCCTGTTGGTAGAGCGCGAACCCGCGACCCATTGCCAGTGTTTGCTGGCTTTATTCACTGGATCACTGGTGAGAGTTTTAACTAGAAACAATTAATCTATATATAGAAATGAGTGTCGTAACGGTGTAGTTCTTTGGCCGTTGAGGTAGGAGTCGTCTACAGCCACCGTATAAGGTTATATCGAAATTTACATACTTGTGCAGGCAAAGGTGGCGCAATTATTGAGCCCCGGTTCATTTCTTCTCTTTCATCCTCTCTTCCTGGAAGACAACGACTACGTTTGGTCGAATTATTAATACTTTCAATTTCCTTCCGTAAAAATCCCTGCTTTATATCGGACCATCGGTATGGTGGCATTCGTTATTTTGGTCATTTGGAGTAATAAACCCTTACGTAAGATAACCTTCGTAAATATAAATCAAATACTATAATATAATACGATAGAAGGGTCAAAAGTACGAAATAATCTAACAAACTTAATCTTTGCTGTTGTTATTTTTTGTCCGGGCCATCTGCTAGTATACAATAAGTTAGATACAGTATTTAAATACATTAATTTACATTTACGGCTGAATGTAAAATTAATGTCCGTAAATGTTAATGCAAATATTCTACTTGTACGCTTTCTCTTACAAAAACGAGACAGCAAATTGCATAAAAAATGCCTCTGTTTGATATATTCTCCGCTCAACCAATAATAACTGTTATTAGTGTCATATGTTAATTGACATTTAAATTGCAGATTTATACATTATAGTTTACGAAGTAATCAATGTATAAATGTATTTCTTTCAATAATCACTCTGTCGGGAAGTGGAGAAGATAGGAACAAAAATGTCACACTCGTTAATGTAATTCGTCCTATACTTGTTACCGTAATTCGTCTTGTACCTGTTCCTATATCTAGCACTAAACGCCGTTTCATACCTGGTACCCAAGTTGATTCGGTATCTCGTCCTATTTACGAAATTCTTCCTCGTTTAGTACCCGGTGTTCAGTCTGGTATCATACCAGACCCTACACGTACAGTACGTTTTCCTGGATCGTTTCCTGCACTAGGAAGAGAGTAAACAGAAAGAATGTAAAAAAATTTTTACAAAACTGTGTCCAAAATTAAAAAGTTATAATAAATAAAGATCAGTACAGTGAAGATCTTATTGCCGTTCCTTCCCAACTCCGTCTCGTTGAGTTGGTTTCCTGTGTATCACGACTCGGTGTAGTGAATCAAGTTCGTTGGAAAGCACACCTCCACACTCAAATTGAATATATTTACAATTTATTTACAGTTGTAAAAAGTACAAGTTAGAATGTACAGTACTACCGTCTGACTGCAGGTGGGTCCAATTAACAAAGCCGGCGTTTTCTTTGTTTTCCCTTGTTTACAAGTCAATACCTTACAAGTGGTATTACCCGACCGCACGTGGGTCCAATTGACAAGGTCGCGCCTCTTTTGTCCCCACTCTGCTAAAAGGTCACTACTTTAAAAGTACCATAAATAAATAAATTCTAGATTTATTATATTAACTTGATATAACTTCCGGTATAGACCAAAAGTTTCTACATCAGTGTCTTCGGCCGTCAGCTATTCATTTAATCGTGTGTTGTCCCTTTACATCACACTTTTCCTGATAACAACGGAGTCATGCCGTTCATTTATTAGCGAGGTTAAGGCCAAAGGTTTAAACGCGAAAACGTGTACGTCGGACGTTCAGCGCCGCTTTTTTGTAAGCCTAAAACTTTGACGATGATGTTTGGATAGTCGGTAAAATCATCCTCGACATTCCAAACGCCATCGTCAAACTTCTAGGCTTACAAAAAAGCGGCGCTGAAAGTCTTACGTACACTTTTACGCGTTGAAAACTTCCGCCTCAAACTCGTTATTATCTATCAAAATTTTCACCGGTCCAAAATCGTATATATTTAAACCCTTAGCTTCATATCTAGTCTAAATTTTCATCTAACTTCGTTCTCGAGATTAAGAACGAAGAAGAAGAAGTAGCACGAACTTCGTTATTTGAACATTGGACTGTTTCATCAAACGGCCTCTCAAAAGATCGCCCATGTTTCGCGTTGGCGTAACAAATAAAAGAAATGAAATAATTTCATGCTTGTTTCGTGTTATATTTTAATTTATAGGTGATGAAAATGGGTATGAAATTATGGTGATAAAAAAATTGTTATCGAGCTTTATTATGAACTCGCCTGTAATAAAGATGTGTTTATTACAAGTGGACATCCCGTTAATACGTAAATTAACCTATAAAATCACAGTTTTATTTTCGAAAGATACAGGAAAAATATGCCGTTTGTATATCAAATATACAAAATATAAAAGCGGCGAGGAAATAAATTAATGAGTCATTAAAAATCGAAAATATTGTTTAAAATCACAACTAATGTTCCTCGGTATTTAATGAAAGGCATACACTCTTAATTTGCTAAAAACTGTCGAAAAGTTATTGGGTTAAGTGAATTTATTAGATTCATTTGTTATTCGTATCGAATTGTCTCGTATCATACTTATCCACGTTGTCGTCATTTTACCAAATTCGTTTGCATTTTGACTGCTAAATAACTGTACGCAGATTGAAACAAGGTAATTGCCATTACTTGGTGTATATATAAATTAAGGCTGAAGCCCTCAAATCTGCTTGTAAGCTGGATAATGTGCAACATTGATATATTGTCAGTCGCTTTGCCGAAAGTTATAATTAGCCAGTAAATCCTAGTCTATGCCAGTGTTAAATATTTTCATCGGCAAATAAACCAAATGAAAAATAGTACTGTATAAATATAATAATTAAGAAATTTATAGAACGAAAATAAACACCTGGAATGTAAATGAATATTTCACGTGATTCGCTGTATGACGAATAGCACGTGTGACGTAGCCAAGTTTGTTTCGCATCCAAATGTCACGTGATTAATGACATTTGTGAATAAATCATAGAGTTTCGTACGGTCGGCAAACGATGCTTTTAACTCGCTTACAAAGAGGAAACACGAGAAATGAATAAGTTCACTGTTATATTCGTCATTATCGGTGAGTTTCATTGTTTTATATTATTTTATATATTATTACAAACTGGTTCTATCATTATCGTATAATAATTTATACGGTTAGGCCTACATATTATACGTGAAAGCAGTATCGACAACTAAGTAGGCTGAAAACTGTAATTGCAGGTGTTAAAAATGGCGAATTTGTTATTAAAAACAAACCATTCTTCTCGTTAGACGTAATTTTAGTTTAAAATTTGCTTGTTTTAATTATTATAGAAACATTTCATTATCTAAGAGAACGGAATACAAGTTAAATCGTAGTAAAACAAGTTAAACGTATTACGGCCGTTATTTTTTCTTGAAGATTTCTTTTTTGCAAAAATTAAAATAATTAGTAATTTACAAAGTTATAAATACAGAACTGTATTTCTTTCAGTAATTGCTCTGTCGAGAAGCGGAGAAGGTAGAAAGAGAAATACCCAAGACCGCAGTTCCAATTACGACCTAGTGACGTTGAATAGAAGAAGTAACGTTGTTAGCGGTGCATTACGTCGTATAACTAATCCAACTACTAAACCTAATACTAAAACACCTACTGTTATACCTGCCGATAAACCCGTTGATGTACCTGATGAAATCGTAATTCAACCTGCAACTGTTGTCGTAATTCAACCTCCATCTTTCATTGTAATTTTTCCAGGAGCTATATTGTCGAGTGGACGAATTTTCTTCGATAGGGTAATCTGATCTATCCATATGTAAAAAGATTAGAATCGCTCACGTAACAGAGAAAATTTGATTAAAAGTTTACCTGACTAATAAGTGAATTTTCGGTGTTTCTGGATGATATTTCTTAATTCTTTATACGGAATTATGTAGATCCAACATTGTTAATTACTTATGGCTTTTGCGCTTTCATTTAATAAAAAAATTTTCTTTCTCTGACATTTCTCTCTTAGGTGCTTGAAATTCTCCCACTTTACTTAAACCCCAACTCGTAGTCGGTACCAAATTTGGTCTCGTGTCTCGTCTTATTGTCGAAATTGTTCTCGTCCTGTATCTGGTTTTAAGTCTGGTATCGTACCAAACTCTATACTTTTCCTGTATCGTATCCACTACAACGCAAATAATAACCGAAGAGAATTTAAGAAAAGCATCACAAAACCGAATCACAAATTCGAAAAATAAGAATAAATAAAGGCCAGTACTATCAATAGAGAAGTAGTGAATTTATCTAAATATATAAAATTACTTGTCCTGACTGACTTAGTCACTGTTTCATCATCGCTCGGAGCAAACCGCTGAACCAAAAAAGGTGAAATTTGGTAGATATTTAGGGTACGTCATGGAAACGCACACTAAGAAGGGATTTTTCGAAATTCCCCAGCGGGGGGGAGAGAGATAGCATTAGATCAGGAGCATATCAATCCGAATAGCCTCGTGTCAATATTTTTCTTCTATATCTGTAACTGTAAAACTCTCACAGATAACTGTTAATATTGCCATGTTGTGTGAGAAGAGATGTTATTATTATTCCACTGCCAGGAAGAATTTGTGTGTGATGTGTCCTTTGTTATCGCTTTTCCATCTATCGCCCCACGTTTTGGTTGAGTCCTGCCTAAGCATGAACTTTACGGCGGCTAGCTGGCGCGTCGCAAAGAAGGTGTCCCTGTTTAAATAGGCGGAGGTAGCGAGCAGATCCGCTAATTCATTTCCTTGGCATTCCGAGTGTGATCTGACCCAAGCTAAGCGGGTGTTATTTAAAAACTGCGCTCTTCTATACAAGTTAAAGACTTCCATACTTAGTTTTGTTGTTATTTTCGGTCTCTTGACGCAAGCAATCGCGGTCTGCGAGTCGCAGCATATTAGTAGTTGTGTAGTTTCTCTCGGTGTATTAGTTTCAGACCTTCCCCGAGCGCGAGGACTTCGGCCTGTACGACTGTGCAATCGTTGTGCAGTTTGTAGTCCGAGCATTGAAGAACGCTAGAGCCTTCTAGCAAGGTAAGACCCCAACCGACGCCATTATCGCTTTTGGAGCCGTCTGTATAGAGTCTAATTGGGCGATTACTGTTGTATGTGACTATGTTCGTGTCGTGCGTGTAGGAGGGATGCGGCAGAGACCGGACCTCTGCCGGGGAGACGCAGGAAAGGCGTGACCGTCCCTCGTGAAGGAGCCGCTAGATTTGGCGAAATATAATTCTCTTTGCTTTTTTAATTAGGATATCTAAAGGTATTTTGTTTGCCAGAAGAAAGGCGGATTATTCGTCGATTAATCTTATGCAGAGTCGTCTCTGGAGTTTTAGTAATATTTCACTATTGATTTTTAAATTTAGACCTTCAGACCAGACCGGAGAAGCGTATCTCACCACAGAAACGATCGCGCCTTCGTAGATTGTGTTGGTAGCTGGAGAGCGCAAGCCCCATTTTAAAGTGGAGACTTTTTTAAGGAGAAACAGAAACCTTTCCGCTTTGCCGACCTGATCTCTGATGTGGGGAGTCCACGAAAGTTTGTTATGTACGGTAACTTCTAAGTACTTTAAGGTCGTTTTCACTTTTAGTTTTCTACCGATGAACATAAGCTTAGTTTTATCGGAGTTAAATACTAGTTTACATTGTACTGCCCAATTTTTCAGTTTACTGAGTATGGAATTAGCTTTTTTACGTAAAATTACGGGGTCATTTTCAACTAAAGTTACTAAGAGATCGTCGGCAAACGCGAAGATGTTGCTGTTACTGGGTAGCCTAATATTAAAAATTGTGTTTAGTAAAATATTCGAAAAGGTAGGACCACGGCTTGAGCAACGCCGAGACCAATATCTTTGCTAAAGACGGAATTACCATAAAATAGTGTCGCCTTCCTGTTTATAAAGTAGTTACGCGCAAGGGCGAATAAATTTTCGGGAATACACGCTCTTTTCAATTCGTGTAGTATTAAAGGGACCCACGCTTTATCGAAGGCGTTGGAGATATCAAGACTAATAAGCAAGCAAATCTTTTTATTTTTAAGGGTGTCTGACATAATATTTTTGACTTTTAATAGGGGATCTACAGTACTGTTTCCGGATCTAAAGCCGAATTGGTTTGGGTTTAAGAATTTTGATCGAGTAAGGTGGTAGTTGATGCGGTTAATAAAACGTTATTTTCGAGGGTTTTTCCTAGGATGGGGAGTAAACTTATCGGTCTAAATGCCTTCAGATTATCTAATATTTTATTTGGTTTCGGAATTAATTTGACAAAAGCTAATTTCCAAGTGTCTGGAAATTTGCCGGAGAAAGACAGATTAAATATTTTCTGGAAGGTGGTAGGAGAAATTTCATAAACGCGTTTGATTATGGCCCGGGGTTTTATTGCTTTTTAAGGCCGAAATGACTTCGTTCATTTCGAAAGGTTCGAAGGGGGTCGGGATCCTTGGAGTACTCTTTGCAAAGGTTTACCCGTATTTCTCTATAATAATTAGTGTCGTTGTTTAATGAATCGTCCAACAATATATGTTCCGCGAAGGCCAGTGCGACGCTACCGTCGTCGCAGAGAGGCACATCCACTGAATTTTTGATAGTTAATTTAGGAATATTTGTATTAGAATCTTTCTCGACGAGTTTGTATACGCGTGACCAGTGATCACGATTTCCCTCCGTTGTACAAAAATCTTTTCAAGATGCAGAATCCATGAATTTTTTTTAAATCAGTTTTTGATGGCTTTTCTTAGCTTCTAGGTAATCTTCCCGAAAATTTCCTCGCTGGGTGTCGTTGGGGCGCTGATATCGCCTTCTTAACCTATTAACCGAATGCCTGGCCTCCGTTAATTCTCTGTTTCACCGAGGAATTCGATGGGGATAAAATCTTTTTAATGGGATGTTTTTATCCATGGAATTTTGAATAATTTTAGTGTAATTTTGCACTATTACATCTACCGATTCGTTGTTATCTATCAGCCGAGTTACGGCTGGTAGACCATCCTCTATAGATTTTTTAAAAGCCAATCCAGTTCGCGTTTTTTTTGTCGTAGTTTTTGCCAGAGGTCTCGGTAATGGTGTGAGCTTGGGATGAGGACGTTTCTATATAAAAAAATATATACCTGTGGGCCGAAAGCGATTCCGTTAGCGAGGTTTTCCAATTTATGATTTTAGAGCCAATGTTTCCCTTTGATAGGGTTAAGTCTATATAACTGTTTCCTTGGTGAGAAGAGAAGTTCGGGATACCCGGCCCATTGTGCAAAATTAAGCCGCTATCGTATAGGAATTCAGTAAACCTCTCCCCGCGAAGGTTTCCAGCCTGTCGTACCAAATCTGGGATCTGAAGTTACTATCTATTCCAATGATAACAGGTAAGTGAAATAATTTAATTAATTTCGAAAATTCCGAAAGTTGTTCGTCAATGTTTCCAGAGGCAGCCAAATAGGTGAAATTTAATAGGAATTTTAAATCTTTGTACTGGGCTATTGCAGTGGTGGAAAAGTGGTTTGACAGATGTGGAGCCAGACAGAGAGAGATCTCCCGATTGAAATTAATAATTGCCGTCTGTGTCCCCGAGTGGAGACACCCGAAACGACCCGGAAATCCGCAAACCCTGTCGGTAGCGTAGGGTTCTTGGATTAAGGCGATATCAATGCCAGAGTCCGAGACGTGTTTGATTAAATGATCTCTGGCGGTGGATGATCTGTCTAAATATGAATAATTTTTATAGCCATATTAATTAATTAATGTACTTAAATTAATACTAATATTAAACTACTGGCGAGTATTCGCCCTACTGATGTCACACTGGCGCAGGAATACGGGACAACAGCGATCGGTCCCTTGCCCCGTGGTTGATGTCCACATGCTCCGTGGCGAGTTTCCTGCTAGCGTTATACCTAATACAATTAATGCACTTTCAGTCTTCTCTTTCTACCGTGCATTCGTACGTAGAGTGATTGCCTGTGCATTCCGGACACACTTTTTTTTATTAGTACACTGGGACTGGAGGTGTCCCTATGAATAGTAGTTATTACATCTTCGGTAGTAGTGGAAGTCGTGGACCTACCGTGAGCTCCACCCCATATAAAGGATGTCACCTGACTGCTTGAATGCCCTGCGTAGTTCAGGGATACGGTGACCACCCACGATCTATCACAGTTTGTCTCTTTTCCAATAAACATATTCCTGATGTGCTTCTGCACATCTGATAGAATATCACTGTGCTGACTGATTATAAAGTCCTTCGTGTCGCTTTCATTTATTTCCCATCTGACGCGGGGGACGATCAGACGAGGGTCGCGAAGGCCCGGAGACCTGACCCGAACGTCCTCCCGTTTATTTAAAGATTCCACGAGTCGTTTTGCTTCCACCCCGAGGTGTGTGAGCAGGTATTTGTAACAGAGCATACCGCCACTGGTGCCATCTGTTCAGGGGAAGAGCCGGCTCCAATATGAACGATTGATAAAAATAGAACTGAAACGTGGGGTAGGCAGTCGTTGGTTGGGCTTGATCCCACATACAATTATGCAGCGAATAGGGCCAACGGAATCAAATTAAAAGTCGAAATACAGCCGAAAAACTAAGAAAAACCGACATTGTCCGTGCCGAGTATGCAAATCGGGCAGAGGTCATTCATTCCAGTTATGCAAATAGACCGAGTTCGGCGAAAAACGCGAAAATTAACGGAAAAGCGCAATTCTGTTAACGATAACCAGCGATTCTAAGCGATAATTTACGATTTTAAGTACATAGAAGACACCAAAAACACATTTAAACACTAAGGTTAAAGGTTGAGAAAACACTTTAAAAAGTAAGGTTAAGGAGACGAAAAATCGCGACTACAGACAAAGAAATTAATTAATATGTAATAAAAAGCAACGTTAACGTTATGAAAAAGGGGAAAAAAGTTTTCAAGACACCAGAAACACACTCCAACTGCACAGACAACCCAACTGCACACACACTCCAAGTGCACCGTTACGCTCGAAATGGTAAACACGGCAAAACGGAGACTAGAAGAAAGAAAACACATTTAAAAACTAAGTAGAAGTTCCTTTGTATAACCCTTCTCTTTTCCCTTTTCAGTTTCGGACTTCAATCCAAGCGGACGTTGCCATCTCATCTGCCGAGTTCGAACTTTTTCTATAAGTGCATTTCTAGTGTTTAGGCGTCACAGCCGTAATTTTAATCACGTATAACATCGATATAAGTAGAAGAATGTCTAGTTGTGTAGTATTTCCAACTCCAGAGCTCTTTGGAAACTGCTTAGAGGCGGCCATCTCGGCTCTAGAGTCAGCAGGAATCTTAAAAAAGAAATCAAAGAGCAAATAGAGATTAACATGGGGAAGGCACAGGAGATGTTCCTGTGCCTATTCGAGCACTTTCAAGATTTAAAGAACAATCACAAGCAAATAGAGAATAAGTATAAACAACTAAATGAGACTTACCAACAATTTGAAATTGAATAAACTGCAGGAAAAGTTTAAGCCTAGATGCCAACAATTCGAGTAAAGAAATAAAAAAAGTAAAAAACACCCACAAAGTTGCACGGAGGCAGATTCTCTTTTTTCATCCACAGCAGATCCTGGGGAAGTCGAAGGCGCCATTGCAAACAGTCGAGTATCACACTAACACGAAAACTCTTGAAATAGCACTGAAGGCATCGTATCTACATAAAACCATTTTAGAAAGTTGTGGAGAAAATTGTAATAATGTTGGATTTTACCTGACAGGTATACCTGAACAGGCGCGCTTTCCGATATATTCGAACCTATCGATGGCAAATCTGCGAGTTTTTTTATTTATACTTTTATGTTTATCGCGCCTCGTGGGGCTGCCGTATTATTTTCTGAGTTTTCATTACGTGTGTAACACCTGAACAGGCGCTATTTTCCGGGAGGAGTTTTGCCTCTCGGAAGATCGCACACGTTTCGCGTTGGTGTAACAAATAAAAAAAAATGTAATTTCATACTTGTTTCGTGATATATTTTAATTTAATAGGTGGTGAAAAATAGGTCTGAAATTATGATAATGTGAGATTCTGAATATTTTGAGATAAAATATTGTAGAAATTAATAGAAATCATTTAATAATTAAACATATTTCGATATTTTTATCAAAGCTAAAAATTAAAAAGAACAAGGAAAAAATGTTTCCTGTGATGACAGTCTGTTCCTGAGAGAGATCTTTATCTCCCATGACTGAACCAAAAAGATTTATCATGATACTCTATCAGATGATCTTAACTCTTAACATCCGTTGGAAGAGAAAAAGAGTATATAAGAGGGATATGAGCCAAAATCCGCGAACATCATAAGGTATCCTCTTATTATAAATTTGTGTGCCATACCCCCGGGTATTGGAACTTCCTCCCACCAAATAGATTTGGGTTAAGTCAAGTTATATTATCATAGGTAATATACTGTCATTTGCAGACTACCGTCTCTTATCGCACATATTATGGATTATTATATTGCAACGCCCTCTAAGCTACATAGAATATTTAGTTATTTTATTTGTAATTAATTTCCCTCTTTTGTTATTAAACTTTTGTTGTTTACTTGTTCAGTTAGTTGTCGCCAACCGAGTGCATAACGGTCACCTTATCACTTATCCGCATCTTCTCCACTCGTCATTTAATTAGTTCTTCTTTTAATGATAAAAAAATTTATAGATCGTGAGTTAAACCGCGATTAGAACCTGATCGAAATCATACGATCTTGATCTCCACTTCCACTGCAAAAGGCCATCCTTACACGCAGTGAGCGGATCTAACGATTCGACAGGATCACACGTTGCTAACTTTTCGGTAACGACCCCCCTGTAGTCTCACAGTGATAAAAAAATTGTCATGGAGCTTTGTTACAGGCGATAAACTCACCTGTAATAAAGATGTGTTTGTTACAGGTGGTCATTGCGGTAATACGTGAATTAACCTATAAAATCACAGCTTTATTCTCGGAAAATATAGGAAAAATATGCCGTTTGTATATCAAATAAACAACATATAAAAGCGGCGAAAAAATAAATTAATGAGTCATTAAAAATCGAAAATATTGTTTAAATTCAGAACTAATGTTCCTTGGTATTTAATGAAAGGTATACCCTCTTAATTTGCTAAAAACTGTCGAAAAGTTATTGGGTTAAAATAATTTATTATATTTATTTGTTTTGTTAGTCATATCAAATTGTCTCGTATCATACTTATTCATATTGTCGTCATTTTACCAAATTCGTTTGCATTTTGACTGTACGCAGGTTAAACAGGGGTAATTACCATTACCTGCTGTATATATACGTTAAGACTGAAGCCGTCAAATCTGCTTGTAAGCTGAATAAATCGCAACATTAATAGATTGTCACTCGCTTTGCCCAAAGTAAGAATTAGCCAGTTAATCCTAGTCTATGCCAGTGTTAAATATTTTCATCGGCAAATAAACCAAATGAAAATCGGTACTGTATAAATATAATAATTAAGAAATTTATAGAACGGAAATAAACACCTGAAATATAAATGAACATTTCACGTGATTCGATGTAGACAAATTGCACTTGTGACGTAGGCAAGTTTGTTCCACGTCAAAATGTCACGTGATTGATGACATTTGTGAATAAATCATAAAGTTTAGGATCGTCGCAAAAAGTGCTTCTAACTCGCTCACAAAGAAGAAACACGAGAAATGAATAAGTTCACGTTTATATTCGTCATTATCGGTGAGTTTCATTGTTTTATATTATTTTATATATTATTACAAAGTGGTTCTATTATTATCGTATAATAATTTATACGGTTAGGCCTACATATTATACGTGAAAGCTGTATCGACCTCTAAGTAGGCTGAAAACTACAATTGCAGGTGTTAAAAATGGCGAATTTGTTATTAAAATACAAACCATTCTTCTCGTTAGACGTAATTTTATTTAAAAATTTGATTGTTTTAATTATTATAGAAAGATTTCATTATCTAAATAACGGAATAAAACTTAAATCGTAGTAAAACAAGTTAAACGTATTAAGTCCATTATTTTTTCTAGAAGATTTCTTTTTTGCAAAAATTAAAATAATTAGTAATTTACAAAGTTATAAATACAAAAATGAATTTCTTTCAGTAATTGCTCTGTCGAGAAGCGGAGAAGGTAGAAACAGAAATGCCCAAGACCGCAGTTCCATTTACGATGTGCTAAACTTAAATAGAAGAAGTAACATCGTTAGCGGTGTATTACGTCGTATAACTAATCCAATTACTAAACCTACTACTAAAGCACCTACTATTATACCTGCCGATAAACCCGTTGATGTACCGCATGAAATCGTAATTCAACCTCCACCTTTTAGCGTAATTATTCCAGGAGCTATATTGTCAAGTGGAAGAATTTCCTTCGATAGGGTAATCCGATCTATCCATATGTAAAAAGATTAGAATCGCTCACGTGTCAGGGAAAATTTGATTAAAAGTTTACCTGACTAATAAGTTAATTTTCGGTATTTCTGAATGATATTTCTTAATTGTTTACACGAAGTTCTTTAGATCCAACATTGTTAATTACTTATGGCTTTTGCGCTTTCATTTAATAAATAAATTTTCCTTTATCTCACATTTCTCTCTTAAGTGCTGGAAATTCTCCCACTTTACTTAACCCCAACCCGCAGTTGGTACCAAATTTGGTCCCGCGTCTCGTCTTATGTTCTCGTCCCATATTTGGTGTTAAGTCTAGTATCGTACCAGACCCTATACTTTTCCTGTATCGTATCCAACACAAGGAATAAAAAATATATAGAGAATTTAAGAAAATTATTTCAAAATTCCAAGAATAAGAAAGGTCAGTACTATAAATGGAAAAGTCCTGGATTTATTATTGTAATAAAACGCTTTAATTGCCAGTTACTTGTAACGTTTGATTTATAAAAAAAAATAAATGCATAGTTTTAGAAAAAATTACGAATGCATTTTATTGCAAACGTTGAAGCATAATGTGATTTTCGGTACGGGAAATTCGTGCATCGGTGTCTTTTGTCTTAATCTTTGAAAACTTTATCTGGGATTTTGGATGTGTTTCCCCTGTATATCACACCTCTCTTGATAAGAATAGAGTTACGCCGGTTATCTGTCATCTATCAAATTTTTCTACGGAATAGTTTTCTGGAAAATATTTTGAATTGTTATCGTGTCACATATGACTCCGTTTTTCTTACATTTCGACTTTTTCGACTCGTGATTTTTAAAAGTTTTAAAAAGCTGACACCAGAAATGTGCTTGTAAAAATCTATTATATGTATTCTATTATCGTAGCACGTAGTGTATTACCTCATATATACTGTACGTAAAGTTAGATATTAGCTAGTAGTTTCCAGTTACACGAAGAGTTTTTCTCTGTGTATTATACTCTGTGGTGTGTGCTGTACAATGCTACACGTTCAGCTTTAAAAAACTGTTGTATATAATCTTAAGTTTGGGATAATCGCGTTTCTGTTGGTTTTTTTATATCCATAAATTTATTCTCACAACCTGGTGTGTGTACGCACCAAGTATGAAAGCGAATGGTTCCATTTACAAATTACTATTCATAGAAATAAATTAGCAGGATAATTTGAATTCCGTATGCAACAAAAAGTCAAAGAGATATTTAATGATCCACAGCTCAGAAAATTTCATTTGTAACGAAATAAGCTTCTGTATTCTTTCATTGTGAATCCCTTCTACTTGCGTATATTTTAATCGTCGGAAGGGTCAGACTTAATGAGGATTTTACTCGTTATTATCATTTATAATTTTTAATAAGACCCATCTGTTCCATCGAAATTAAAGAATCCGAAACGTAAGTCTGGTGTTTATGTCTTTTGTTATAAATAAAGAAGTTATTCGTAAATAATAAAATCAAATTTTAATCATTTTGATTTGCCGAAACCAAGCAAAATTCGTATTCAAAATTATTGATTATAATTTTTGTTCCCGTCTGTTTTAAATGATGTCGTAACGATCTCGATTTATTCACAGTTTTTCAAAGCGCACTTCGGACAGATCAACGAACGTCCACACCTCTTGTCGTTTTTCGGGCGCTTTAAGAGCCCGTTCGGCGCGATCTTCTTTTGGCACACGGCTCATCGAATGATTTTCGTACAAGCAGAGGTTCTCTTGTTGGAATTTTTGGCTGCCTCTTCGCACGCTGTCGTGTGCTTACGTAGTCCGGATAAGAGAGTTGTTTTCCCACACGAATGGCAAATGAATGTGTAACCACGAATTTCTTCATTTCTCTGACTCGATCGTCTCTCTTTGTAATTCTGCGTATCGGGGATCGACACATCGGACAAACTTTCCAGATTTTTCCGGCGCTCTCGATACACGTCTTGCGGTAGAGATGGCCGCGTGGCAGGGAAACCGGATCGATGTAAACATCCAGACAAATAAGACATTTCGCCTGAAAAATATCTAATTCTTCCGCTGCCATTTTTCGATGCGGTTTTCCAACAATCGGCCAGATATTATTGGTCTATAATACGAATTGTTTCTATTGTTTATTCGTTCAATTATTTCGTATTCCAATCATTTTATAATTGAATTTAGATGTTGTACTTATTAAATTTACATCTTTCATATACAAGAAATGCATTATCGTGTCCGAGTGGTTCTATTGAATGCCATTTATTCTAATAACGCTAACAGAATGTCGTAAAAATCTCTTTCTTCCTAGCGATGCACGCAACAAAACACACAAAATTATATTTTCCTATTACTTTTCCGGCTGTTATACATGACAGAGGAAAAGAAAGGCCGTCGATCAAAACACGACCCTCGAAACTTTTACATTTTGACTCGGAGAATCTTGAAACGGCGAGAAATGCAAAAAACTTCGGGGTTTTTCCGTATGTATGGATATTAGTTTGTGAGGGGCACGAGTTTGTTTACCCTGTTTGAAGTTTAATAACTCCTGTGCTTTATGTCGAAAATTTCTGAAATTTTGCAGGGAGATAGAGAAGGTCGTGTGTATCTTCAGTACGGTCGGACTTAAGGATGATTTTACTGGTTTCTGGCGTTTAGAACTTTTTATTAAACCCATATCTACCCTGAAAATTAAGCTATTTGTCATTTTATAATAATTGAGACTATAAAATTTTAAAAATATAATATGATAACGGACGACGCCACGAAATGTTGCTGGAAAAGTTAGACAACTCGTTGTTGTTTTTTTAATTAACTAAAAAAGAATTCATGTCTGTTCTGACTAGGTTTGTTCTAATGAGATACGGCAACGCAATATGTGGCTATCTGCCAACTGGAATGCCTCCAGACAGGACTTTCGATAGGAAACTGGCTCCTATTTTGGTGTTACTAACGTAAAGAGAACCAGAAAAGTGAGATTGGGCCGCTGTTGGTAGAGCGCGAACCCGCGACCTACTGCCAGTGTTTGCTGTGTTTATTTATTGGATTACTGGTGAGAGTTTTAATTAGCTAGAAACAATCAATCTATATATAGAAATGAATGCCTTAATGGCGTGGTTCTTTGGACGTTGACGTACGACTGGTCTCTAGCCAGCGCCGCGAGTAACCGTGGAATCTAAATTTAAATACTTCTAGAAGCGAAGGTGGCGCAAATGGTTGCGCCCCGGTTCAGTTCTTTTCTTCCACAAGGTTCTAAATTATTTATTAAATTATCAAAATTGTAATTATTAATTTAGAAAAGAGATGGCGCCTAACGTCTACCTCTAATAGCAAATTTATTTAGGCTATATTAATTATTTGATTATAGCCATATTATAGACCGATCTTCTAGGCCAGGGCTGGCAAACCTATAGCACGCGTGCCCAAAGTGGCACGTAAGGAGAAATTATCTGGCACGTAACGTATCGTACGATTTTGATTTATCGTTTGTCTTTTTCAATCATTGTTTCATTTATTCTAATTAAGGCATTTTCGTTTAATTTATTTAAATATCGTTATTCGAAGTTTAAAACTTTGGCACGCATAAACATCTTTAAAACTAAGCATGCTTACAGTATGGCACGCTGGCTCAAAAAGGTTCGCCACCCCTGATCTAGGCGATCGTTGGTTGAATAAAATACAGTAATATATATACAATTTCAAATAATAAAATGCATAAAAAAACATCGGTTAATGGTCGAGAACGATCGTTACGGTTAATAAATATTTCTCAGTGAGAGAAGGTGTTTTTCCGTAGGTATAACATAAAAGCGATCATTCTCACAGTTTTACAAGATTTTTTATTTCAACGAGTTATACGAAGTCTTTCGGACATTGAGGTTACCAACTGGATTACGTGCGGAACCATCACAATCCGTCTAACACGGATCACTTTTCAAATATTAATAGTCGTTGAACATCCTCTCTTCCTGGAGAACAACGACTACGTTTGGTCGAATTATTAATACTTTCAACCTCCTTCCGAAACAATCCTTTCTTTATATCGGACCATCGGTAAGGTGTCATTCGTTGTTTTGGTCATTTGGTGTACCCTTACGTAAGATAAGTCAAATACTATAATGTAATATAATAGAAGGGTTATGCAAGTACGAAATAGTCTAACAAACTTAAGCTTTGCTGTTATTTTTTGTCCGGGTCTTCTGCTAGTGTACATTAATTTACATTTACGGCTGAACGTAAAATTAATGTCCGTAAATGTTAATGCAATATTCTACTTTTACGCTTTCTCTTACAAAATGGAGACAGCAAATTGCACAAAAAATGCCTCTGCTTGATATATTCTCCGCTCAACCAATAGTAATTGTTATTAGTGTCAAATGTTAATTGACAATTGACATTTAAATTGCAGATCTATACATTCCCACTGTGTCTGTCCTTCGTTAATCTCGAAAACGGACTTACACAGATGAAAATCGAGACCGGATACGGAAAGCTTAGGCCCGGAGATCTATATGCGGATTTCTCTATTGGACCGGAAGTGACGTGTTCCAATTCAACATTTTCTCCAAAACCTATTCCGTGGAAAAATTCGATAGGTAACAGATGACCGGCGTGACTCTATGTTATCGGGAGAAGTGTCATGTACAGGAGCAACACACCTGAACATCCACACCAGAAAAAGTTTTGATAAATCAAGCGTTACAAGTAACTGGCAAATAAAAAGATCTTTATTTCCCATGACTTAAACCAAAAAGATTTATCATGATACTCTGTCAGATGATCTTAACTCTTAACATCCATTGGAGGAGAAAAACAGTAGAAAAGAGGATACGCGCCAAAATCCGTGCAGATATCCTGTTATTATGAATTTGTGTGCCATACTCCCGGGGATTGGAACTTCCTCCCACCAAATAGATTTGGGTTAACTCAAGTTATATTATCAAAGGTAATATAATGTCATTTGCAAACTACCATCTCTTATCTCCCGTATTATGGATTATTATATTGCAACGCCCTCTAAACTAAATAGAATATTTAGTTACTTTATTTGTAATTAATTTTCCTCTTTTGTTATTAAAATTTTGTTGTTTACTTGTTCAGTTAGTTGTGGCCAACCGAGTGCATAACGGTTACCTTATCACTTATCCGCATCTTCTCCACTCGTCATTTAATTAGTTCTTCTTTTAATGATAAAAAAAATTTATAGATCGTGAGTTAAACCGCGATTAGGACCTGATCGAAATCACACGATCTTGATTTCCACTTCCAATGCAAAAGGCCATCCTTACACGCAGTGAGCGTATCTAACGATTCGACAGGATCACACGTTGCTAACTTTTCGCTAACGACCCCCATGTAGTCTCACAGTGATAAAAAAATTCTCATCGAGTTTTATTACAGGGCGATAAAATCAACTGTAATAAAGATGTGTTTGTTACAGGTGGTCATCGCGTCAATACGTAAATTAACCTATAAAATCACAGCGTTATTATCGGAGAAAAGAGGAAAAATATACAAAATATAAAAGCAGCGACGAAATAAATTAATGAGTCATTAAAAATCGAAAATATTGTTTAAAATCATAGCTAATGTTCCTCGGTATTTAATAAAAAAGGTATACACTCTTGATTTGATAAAAACTATCGAAAAGTTATTGGGTTAAGTGAATTTATTAGATTCATTTCTTACTCATATCGAATTGTCTCGTATCATACTTATCCACGTTGTCGTCATTTTACCAAATTCGTTTGCATTTTGACTGCTAAATAACTGTACGCAGGTTGAACAGGGGTAATTGCCATTACCTGGTTTATATATACGTTAAGGCTGAAGCCCTCAAATCTGCTTGTAAACTGGATAATGTGCAACATTGGTAGATTGTCATTCGCTTTACCCAAAGTTAGAATTAGCCAGTTAATCCCAGTCTATGCCAGTGTTAAATATTTTCATCGGCAAATAAACCAAATCAAAATCAGTGCTGTATAAATATAATAATTAAGAAATTTATAGAACGGAAATAAACACTTGGAATATAAATGAGCGTTTCACGTGATTCGCTGTATGACAAATAGCACGTGTGACGTAGGCAAGTTTCTTTCCCATCCAAATGTCACGTGACTGATGACATTTGTGAATAAATCATAGAGTTTCCGATCGTCGCAAACGGTGCTTTTAACTCGCTTACAAAGAGGAAACACGAGAAATGAATAAGTTCACGTTTATATTCGTCACTATCGGTAAGTTTCATTGTTTTATATTATTTTATATATTATTACAAACTGGTTCTATTATTATCCTATAGTAATTTATACAGTAGGCCTACATATTATACGTGAAAGCAGTATCGACGGCCAAGTAGACTGAAAACTGTAATTGCAGATGTTAAAAATAACGAATTTGTTATTAAAAACAAACCATTCTTCTCGTTAGACGTAATTTTAGTTTAAAATTTGATTATTTCAATTATTATAGAAACATTTCATTATCTAAGAGAACGGAATACAAGTTAAATCGTAGTAAAACAAGATAAACAAACCTATTAAGTCCATTATTTTTTCTCGAAGATTTCTTTTTGCAAAAATTAAAATAATTAGTAATTTACAAAGTTATAAAAGCAGAACTGTATTTCTTTCAGTAATTGCTCTGTCGAGAAGCGGAGACAGTAGAAACAGAAATGCCCAAGACTGCAGTTCCATTTACGATGTGCTAAAGTTAAATAGAAAAAGTAACATTGTTAGTTACAATAATCCAACTACTAAACCAACTAAAGCACCTACTGTTATACCTGCCATTAAACCCGTTGATGTTCCGGATGAAATCGTAATTGAACCTCCACCTGTTATCGTAATTATTCCGGGACCTTTACTATAAACTGGGGAATTTTCTTAAATAGGGTAATCCTATCTATCCATATGTAAAAAGATTAGAATCGCTCACTTGTCAGGGTAAATTTGATTAAAAGTTTACCTGACTAATAAGTTAATTTTCGGTGTTTCTGAATAATATTTCTTAATTGTTTATACGGAATTATGTAGACACAACATTGTTAATTACTTAATTAATTATAACTTTGCACTTTCATTTAATAAATAAATTTTTCTTTATCTAACATTTCTCTCTTAAGTGCTGGAAATTCTCTCACTTTACTTAAACCCCAACCTGTAGTCGGCGCCAAATTTGGTCCCGTGTCTCGTCTTATTATCGGAATCGTTCTCGTCCTGTATCTGGTGTTAAGTCTGGTATCGTACCAGACCCTATACTTTTATTGTATCGTATCCACTACAACGGAAATAATCAAAGAGATTTTAAGAAAATTACTAAAAAACCTAATCACAAATTCGAAAAATAAGAATAAATAAAGGTCAGTACTATGAATAGAGAAGTAGTGAATTTATGATTGTAATAAAACGCTTTCTTTGCCAGCTACTTGAACGCTAAAGTTATATAAAGAAAATAAATGCACAATTTAAAAATAAGTTACAAATGCGTTTTATTTCAAACGCTGAAGCATAATATGATTTTCTGTAAGGGAAATTCGTACATCGGGGTCTTTCGCCTCAATCTTTCAAAACTCTCTCCGGTATGGATTTTCGGGTGTGTTGCCGTTGTACATGACACTTCTTTTGATAACAATAAAGTCGTACCGGTCATCTGTCATCTGTCAAATTTTTCTACGGAATAGTTTTCTGAAGAAAATTTTGAATTGAAATCACGTCACTTCCGGTACAGTAGGGAAATCCGTATATAAACCTCCAAGCATAAGCTTTCCATATCCGGTCTCGATTTTCATTTTTCTATCTCCTTTCTCGAGACGAACAAAGTAAAGACAGACAGTTAAAATGAACTAAAATCCCGAATTTAAATTAACACACGACACTACTAATAATTATTATTGGTTTATCGGAAAATATATCAAGCAGAGGGTTTTTTGGGCAATTTGCTGTTCCATTTTTGTAGGAGGAAGTGTACAAGTATAATAGTGAATGTTTATGGACGTTAGTTTTACTTTCAGCCGTAATGTAGACAAATATTTAACGTATTATACGAGAAGACAATTTCAATACGATAAGTGTGAGAATTCGAATACCCTGGTTTTATTCGATCAATTTTAAACGATTTAATATTATTTTAAATTAATATGTTTATAAGTTTTGAAAGAAAAATCTTTGTTTAAACTAAAGGAAACCGCTAAACCATACTTCCTAACCGACGGAAGTTAAACATCCTTTCTCTTTTCCCTTATCTTAAAAATTTCAGTCGCCAAACAGAAGTTCAATCCCTCTAAAAATCCCCACTCGTCCCGTTGACGTGTTAAAAATCTTACAAGCTAATTGGTGGAGATCTTCGAATATAGCAGTTCATTTCCTTTGATCGAGGAGTTCGTCGAAGGTCTCCATAGAGCTAAGATCCTATTTAAAAGCTAACACCCATAATTCTAAAGGAGTGCATCGAAATTTCTCCATGTAAGAAGACGTATTTCATTCGAGTCTTCAAAAAACCAACGCCCGTAATCATAGAAGAGTCCGTCACCATTTTCTCCGAAGAAGATGAAGCAGTATTTCTCAAGAGCCGTCGAATTTCTCAAGATGGAGAAATAAAATAAAGAATTATCCTATCGAGAAGCTACAGTCGCCGAATAAACATGAACTTTTCTCAACACTTTCAACGGGAAGACATCGTTAAATACAAGACAGCTGCAAATCTGTTAAGGTAGTATAACCTTACAACCCCTGTAATCTTTCTCTCACGCGAGTTAGAAAACTTTCGTATATTGTAATCTTGGTTTATTTTAATCTTGTTTCATTAAATTTTTGTTACGTCATCTAAATATGGTTTCATTAATAAATAAATCCAGGTCTTCGTTCACTTCACTTACTTGCGACCCTCCCAATCGGGATTCCTCGACAATGCGTGATTGTCTGCGTAATTGGCTATCTGGTGTCAGGAAAAAGCATCTACCGGGGGAACTTACGAACTCCTGGTCTTAATTAAAAATTATAGTAAGTCATCCGTTGACAAAGTGTGCCGATCTAACGATTGTATGCCACGTAAGTGACATAGAGTTAGAGTGAACAGTTCTACACCCTTGGCTTTTCACAGTAACTATTGAAATCGTCTTGACACTTTACTTTCTTGTTACTTTCCTGGCTTTTACAATATAACATTGTCATCGTGTCACACATGACCCTCCGGTTTTCTTACTTTTCGACGTTTTCCGACTCCCGATTTCCAAAAGTTTTAAAAAGATGACACCTGCAATGTGCTCGTTTCTATGCTAGTGTCCATTTTTGTAAAATCTCTACATGTATTCTATTATCGTAACACGTAGTGTATTACCTCACAAGTACGTAATGTTAGATATATATAGATTCACGGTGGTACAATCGACAGATGAGCTAGTAGTTTCCAGTTACACGAAGAGTTTCTTCTCTGTGTATTATACTCTGTAGTGTGTACAGTTCAATGCTACACATTCAGCTTTAAAAAACTGTTCTATATAATCTTAAGTTTGGGATAATCGCGTTTCTGTTGTTTTTTTTTATATCCATAAATCTATTCCCACAATCTGGTGTGTGTACGCACCAAGTATGAAAGCGAATGGTCCCATTTACAAATTACTATTCATAGAAATAAATTAGCAGAGTAATTTGAACTCTGTATGCAACGAAAAGTCAAAGAGATATTTAATAATCCACGTCTCAGAAAATTGCATTTGTAATGAAATAACCTTATGCATTCTTTCATTGTGACTCCCTTCTACTTGCGTATATTTTAATCCCCGGAAGGGTCAGACTTAATGAGGATTTTACTCATTATCATTTGCAATATTTAATAAGACCCATCTGTTCCATCGAAATTAAAGAATCTGAAACGTAAGTCTGGTGTTTATATCTTTTGTTATAAATAAAGAAGTTATTCGTAAATAATAAAACCAAATTTTAATCATTTTGCTTTGTCGAAACCAAGCGAAATTCTTATTCAAAATTATTCATTATAATTTTTGTTCTCGTCTGTTTTAAATGATGTCGTGACGATCTTGATTTATTCACATTTTTTCAAAGCGCGCTTTGGACAGATCAACGAACGTCCACGCCTCTTGTCGTTTTTCGGGCGCTTTAAGAGCCCGTTCGGCCCGATCTTCTTTTGGCACACGGCACATCGAACGATTTTTGTACAAGCAGAGGTTCTCTCGTTGGAATTTTTGGCGGCCTCTTCGCACGCTGTACGAAATAATAAGTCTGGATAAGAGAGTTGCTTTCCCACACGAACGGCAGATGGCGTAATGTGTGGCCACGAATTTCTTCACTTCTGTGACTCGATCGTCTCTCTTTGTAATTCTGCGTATCGGGGATCGACACATCGGACGAACTTTCCAGATTTTTCCGGCGCTCTCGATACACGTCTTGTGGTAGCATGGCAGGGAAACCGGATCGATGTGAACATCCAGACAAATAGGACATTTCGCGTGAAAAATACCTAATTCTTCCGCTGCCATTTTTCGATGCACTTTTCCAACAATCGGCCAGATATTATTGGTCTATAATACGAACTGTTTCTAATGTTTATTCGTTCATTTATTTCGTATTCCAATCATTTTATAATTGAATTTAGATGTTGTTCTTATTAAATTTATATCCTTCGTATACAAGAAATGCATTATCGTGTCCAAGTGGTTCTATTATACGCCGTTTAGCCTAATAACGCTAACAGAATGTCGTACAAATCTCTTTCTTCCTAGCGATGCACGCAACAAAAAACACAAAATTATATTTTCCTATTACTTTTCCGGCTGTTATATATGACAGAGGAAAAGAAAGGCCGTCGATCAAAACACGACCCTCAAAACTTTTACACTTTGACTCAAAAAATCTTGAAACAACGAGAAATCAAAAACTTCAATGTTTTTTTCCCGTATGTATGAATATTAGTGTATGGAGAAATGAGTTTGTTCACCCTGTTTGAAGCTTAATAACTCCTGTGGTTTTTGTCGAAAATTTCCGAAATTTTGCAGGAAGATAGAGAAGGTCGTGTGTATCTTCAGTAGGGTCGGACTTAAGAATGAGTATACTGGTTACTGGCGTTTACAATTTTTTTATTAAACCCATATCTACCCTCAAAATTAAGCTATTTGTCATTTTATAATAATTGAAACTATAAAATTTTAAAAATGTAATACGATAACGGACGACGCCACCAAATGTTGCCAGGAAAGTTAGACAACTTGTTGTTGGCTTTTTTAATGAAGTAAAAAAGTAGACTAATTATGTCTGTTCTGACTAAGTTTGGCTTGATTAGATACGTCAACGCAATATGTCGGCTATCTGTCAACAGGAATGCATCCAGAGAGGACTTTCGATAGGAAACTGGCTCCTATTTTGATGTTACTTACGTAAAGAATACCGGAAAAGTGTAATTAAGCAGCCTTTTGGTAGAGTGCGAACCCGAGAGCAACTGCCATTGTTTGCTGGCTTTATTCACTGGGTCACTGGTGAGAGTTTTAACTAGAAACAATCAATCTATATATAGAAATGAGTGTCATAATGGTGTAGTTCTAAACGAGTTATACGAAGTCTTTTGGACATTGAGATTAGCAACTGGATTGCGTGCGGAGCCATCACAACCCGTCTAACACGGATCACTTTTCAAATATTAGTAGTCATTGAGCATCCTCTCTTCCTGGAGAACAACGACTACGTATGGTCGAATTATTAATACTTTCAACCTCCTTGCGTAACAATCCCTTGTTTGTATCGGACCATCGGTACGGTGTCATTCGTTATTTTGGTCATTTGGTGTAATAAACCCTTACATAAGATAACCTTCGTAAATATAAATCAAATACTATTATATAATACGATAGAAGGGTTACAAGTACGAAATAACCTAACAAACTTAATCTTTGCTGTTGTTATTTTTTGTCCGGGTCATCTGCTAGTATACAATAAGTTATATATTTAGGTACTGTACATTAATTTACATTTACGGCTGAACGTAAAATTAATGTCCGTAAATGTTAATGCAATATTCTATTTTTACGCTTTCTCTTACAAAAAAGGGACAGTGAATCGCACAAAAAATGCCTCTGCTTGATATATTCTCCGCTCAACCAATAATAATTGTTATTAGTGTCAAATGTTAATTGACATTTAAATTGCAGATCTATACATTCCCACTGTGTGTCTGTCCTTCGTTAATCTCGAGAACGGAGTTACACTGATGAAAATCGAGACCGGATACGGATAGCTTATGCCCGTAGACCTACATACAAATTTCCCTATTGGACCGGAAGTGACGTGATTCCAATTCAACATTTTCTCCAAAACCTGTTCCGTGGAAAAATGTGATAGGTAATAGATGACCGGAGTGACTCTATCGTTATCGGGAGAAATGTCATGTACAGGAGTAACATACCTGAACATCCATACCAGATACAGTTTTGAAAGTCACCGATGTACGAACTTTTGGTATCGGAGGTGACGTTAAGCTCCAATTTTCGAAATAAAATGCATTTATTTTCTTTTTATAAATCATGCGTTACAAGTAAGTGGCAAATAAAGCGTTTTATTACAATAATAAATCCAAGACTTCTCTATTTATAGTACTGACCTTTATTGTTTGTCATATGTAAAGAAAACTTGCGTTTTAGCACTCACCAATATAGCGACGTAAAAGCTAAACAGGGAAAAGTTAATGCCAAGTGGCTGTCTGCCTGTGAATGGAGACTTAAACGTAATATATTAAATAAGCGTCATAGGTGGGAAATTCTAAGTGGCAGAAAAATCCAACTAACCGGATGAAGATAGAGAAACAGCGAGTAAACATTTAACTTAAATCTATCTTACAACTAACTTAACACTACCTAGTATTAACTTATATCTAACTTATTACTATACAAGAATACAGACAAGGACATCAACTGACACAGACGAGAGAATTGTCGGATGAGCAAGGAAGATGTCTTTTTGGAGTATATAAAAGGATACAATATACAACGGAAATAAACATGGCAATACAGACAAAACTAAACCCAAGAGATGACATTTACAACTCATAAGGACACGTCCGTTCGAAACTAACCTTATCTAAACCGGTCACAAGGGCCTTGCTGCGGGATAGAAATGAAAGTAAGTGTTGGTACTGTACGTTGTCCGCGTTTTGATAAGTCGGTGCAATGTGCAAGGCCAGTTGTACCCCTCCAAAATTGTCACTCTCGTTAAACCATCCATAATGTTTGTGTATCTATTGCAATGGAAAATTAAGTGGAGTCCGTTCCTCGCGCAGGCCATAGTCGCAGTTCGGATCTTCCTCAAATCCGAAATTACGCAGATCATGCTCGAAGTTGCCTTGACGGGTAAGCTGTGTGAGGGTGAAACTGGGAAAAATATTTAGAAGTGGCAATTGTGTCGAACTTTTGGGTAAAGGTGTACGTGGGACTACCGGTAGTCTCGAGGTCTTAGCTGTCATGCCAGAGAATGGTGATTTGTTTTTCGACGTGCTTGTCTATGAAAGAAGTGGGAATGTAACTAAATGTGCTAAAGTCCGTATATATGTTTGGCAAGACGATCAACGGCCTTGTTTTCGAGTGTCCCCGAGTGACCCGTTGGAAAATTTACTCTAACGATGTTTAACTGTTGGAAATGTCATGTATGAGATGCACAAGTTTTCTGAGCAATACGCCTTATTTTATGGGCAAAAATAGCAATTGTCTGTGTCCCCATCAACGGAGTCCCCACACTAATCTTTGATTAAAAAAATATTTCCGCAGAAAATTCCCCGAAAAAATTGTCTTAGGTCAACATAATATACAGATCCGGTACGATAACAATATCATTATTACGTATATTTCATAGAATTTGAAATAATATAAGAGTGCTTTTAAGCACAATTATGCTTTATCTTCACCTATCCACATTATTAATTGATACTTTTTTTCCTCATATTCAACCATATCGGCAGTCTTCCTTTTCCAAAAAAATTCTCTTTTATCGTGATGTTCCATCTGGCTTACGAGACGAAACATTACGTTATATAAGCCCCTGTCAGGTATTTCAATTATATGAAGACAAACTAATATTAAATTATCCAAATACTGTATAAAAATACAGTAATTTTGAAACGAAAAACAAAATTCATATAATTTACTTGAAAATGTAATAATTATTTTGATACTATTATTAGAGAAACAATAAAGACAGTTGTTGCATTCTAAGACCGTTTATTTAGGAATTTTTATCTTTGAAATATCTGTTAGATTTCCAGTGGAATAATTTCGTACATTAGTCTAATGCCCGGGAGCACGCTTTCGTCTCACGTGCAACCCGACAACTCAAATCCAAGAATTGTCGATATCGTCACGTTATTGATATGTCATTTATTATTACAGGATTGCTAAATATTTAACAACTGGTATACCACAATTACACGCACCATCTGACCCGTTTGGAGCGCAATAACCTGTCCTTGGCGAAAGGTAAGTAAGTATTAATCCGTCTATCGGCACGAATTTTAGATCCAGAAAGAGGTAAACGGACAAGGTCGATAGAAACCTAAGAAAAACGACTGACGATATAACGGTGTAACGGTGTTTGAAAAAGAGTGGTAAATCGTTGGAAAGACATTAAAGTCTTTAGACAATGACCCAACCCAGACTGCACTGTATTATGAACGAATAAGAAGTAGCACGAATTTCATTATTCGAAGACTGGACGTTTCATCAGTTTCGTTACAACACATCCTTACAAACACCCCTCGCCATAACATTCACAATTGAACCATTATCTAGTTCGTTCGTCGCATCCAATCATTTACGTATCACGCTTCGTTACCGTAAACGACACCGTCACGTAACACAAACACTGTTCTCCAAAATCCAACCCCTAGGTCCTGGTCCTGGGAAGTGGAAACGTCACTCGACGTTTTCCAGTGGCAGATGAAGGGGCTCTGGTATACCGGATATACACACTGTAGTTCTCTTAATCTTCTCTGTGCAACAATGTATTATATTTGTATTTTTTGTTTCCTGCGTCCAGGACCGCATTAAATCAGGACATATCCATCCGAATAGCCTCGTGTCAATATTTTTTCTTCTATATCTGTAACTGTAAAATAACCCTTGAAATAGGACTGGGGGCATCGTATCTACATAAAAAAAATATTTAAAAATGATTTTATGTAAATAAAAGGAATAAAGTTGTGGAGAAAGTTGTAATAAAGTTGGATTTTACCTGACAGGTATACCTGAACAGGTGCGCCTTCCGGTATACTCGAACCTATCGATGGCGGATCTGCGAGTTTTTTTATTTATACTTTGATGGTTATCGCTCCTCGTGGGGCTTCCGTATTATTTTCTGAGTTTTCATTACGTGTGTAACACCTGAACAGGCGCTATTTTGAGGGAGGCATTTCGCCTGTCGGAAGATCGCCCACGTTTCGCGTTGGCGTAACAAATAAAAGAAATGAAATAATTTCATGCTTGTTTCGTGTTATATTTTAATTTATAGGTGATAAAAAATGGGTATGAAATTATGGTGATGAAAAATTGTTATCGAGCTTTATTACAGGGCGATGAACTCGCTTGTAATAAAGATGTATTTATTACAGATGGTCATCGCGTTAATACGTGAATTAACCTATAAAATCACAGCTTTTTTCTCGGAAAATAGAGGAAAAATATGCCGTTTGTATATCAAATATACAAAATATAGAAACGGTCAGGAAATAAATTAATGAGTCATTAAAAATCGACAATATTGTTTAAAATCACAACTAACGGTCCTCGGTATTTAATCAAAGGCATACACTCCTAATTTGCTAAAAACTGTCGAAAAGTTATTGGGTTAAGTGAATTTATTAGCTTCATTTGTTACTCATATCGAATTGTCTCGTATCATACTTATACACATTATCGTCACCTTACCAAATTCGTTTGCATTTTGACTGCTAAATAACTGTATGCAGATTGAACAGTGGTAATTACTACCTGGTGTATATATATGTTAAGGCTGAAGCCCTGAAATCTGCTTGTAAGCTAGGTAAAGCGCAACATTGGTAGATTGTCACTCGCTTTGCCCAAAGTAAAAATTAGGCAGTTAATCCTAGTTTATGGCAGTGTTAAATATTTTCATTGGCAAATAAACCAAATAAAAATCAGTACTGTATAAATATAACAATTAAGAAATTTATAGAACGAAAATAAACACCTGGAATATAAATGAATATTTCACGTGATTCGCTGTATGACGAATAGCACGTGCGACGTAGTCAAGTTTATTCTACATCCAAATATCACGTGACTGATGATATTTGTGAATAAATCATAGCGTTTCGGATCGTCACAAACGGTGCTTTTAACTCGCTTACAAAGAGGAAACACGAGAAATGAATAAGTTCACGTTTATATTCGTCATTATCGGTGAGTTTCATTGTTTTATATTATTACAAAGTGGTTCTATCATCATCGTATAATAATTTATACGGTAGGCCTACATATTATACGTGAAAGCAGTATCGACGGCTAAGTAGAATGAAAACTGTAATTGCAGGGTGTTAAAAGTGGCAAATTTGTTATTAAAATACAAACCATTCTTCTCCTTAGACGTAATTTTAGTTAAAAATTTGCTTGTTTTAATTATTATAGAAACATTTCATTATCTAAGAGAACGGAATAAAAGTTAAATCGTAGTAAAAGAAGATAAACGTATTAAGTCCATTATTTTTTCTTTAAGATTTCTTTTTACAAAAATTAAAATACTGTAATTAGTCATTTACAAAGTTATAAAAGCAGAAATGTATTTCTTCCAGTAATTGTTCTCTCGAGAAGCGGAGAAGGTAGAAACAGAAATGCCCAAGACCGCAGTTCCATTTACGACCTAGTGACGTTGAATAGAAGAAGTAACATCGTTAGCGGTGTATTACGTCGTATAAGTAATCCAACTACTAAACCTACTATTAAAACACCTACTATTATACCTGCCGATAAACCCGTTGATGTACCGCATGAAGTCGTAATTCAACCTCCAGCTGTTATCGTAATTATTCCAGGACCTGTAGGGTTAGGGTAAAGTGGGGAAATTTCCTTCGATAGAGTAATCCGATCTATCCATATGTAAAAAGATTAGAATTGCTCACGTGTCAGGTAAAATCTTAAAAGTGTATCTGATTAAAAGGTTAATTTTTCTGTTTTCGGCAAATATTTTTTAAGTGTTTATAGATAGTCACGTAGACCGAACTTTGTTAATTGCTTTAGCACTTTCATTTAATAAATAAATTTTTTCTTCTGTAACGTTTCTTCCGAAAGTGCTCGAAGTTTCCCCATTTTACCTGAACCGCTTCCCGTAAACGTTACCAAATTTGGTACAGTATCTGGTCCTATTGCCAAAAATGTGTCTCGTGCTGTATGTAGTGTTGTGTCTGGTATCGTACCAGACCCTATACGTTTTCCTGGATTGTTTCCATCACAAGGTAGAAAATAATCAAAAAGGATTTAAGAAAATTATTACAAAATCGAGTCCAAAATTCCATAAGTAAGAATAAAGAAAGGTCAGTACTATAAATAGAAAAGTCCTGTATTTATTGTTGTATTAAAACGCTTTATTTGCCAGTTACTTGTAACGCTTGATTTATTTAAAACTCTCTCTGGTATGAATGTTCAGGTGTGTTGCCCCTGTACATCGCACTTCTCCTGATAACAATAGCATACCGGTCATCTGTCATCTACCAAATTTTTCTACGGAATGTGTTTCTGAAGAACAGTTTGAATTGAAATCACGTGATTTTCAGTTCAATAGGGAAATCCGTATATAAGCTCCGGGCATAAGCTTTTCATATCCGATCTCGATTTTCATCTATCTAACTCCGTTCTCGAGATTAACGAAGGACAGACACACAGTGAAAACGTATAGATCTGTAATTTCAAATGTCATTTAACGTATGACACTAATAACAATTACTGTATTGTTGGTTGAGCGGAGAATATATCAAGCAGAGGCATCATTTTGAGTATATGTAATTTGCTGTCCACTTTTTGTAGGAGAAAGTGTACAAGTAGAATATTGCATTAAATGTATTTTAATACTTATTAATTGTATACGAAGACGTGTATTGTAACATACAGTATTTTACGTGACGTTTTACTTTCCTGTTACTTTCGTGGTTCCTACAACATAACATTGTATCGTTTCACACACGACCCTCCTGTTTTATTACCTTTTGGACGTTTTATGAAGTTGCAAATAGCTCTGAATAGGAATAAATTAGCAGGATAATTTGAATTTGTCAGTATGCAACGAAAATATATGAATAAATTTAATTATTCATATCTCAGTGAAGCCCATTTCTAATGAAATAAGCTTATGGAGTCTTCCATTATGACTTCCTTCTACTGTATATTTCTACCGTATTATCACTCAATTTTGTGAATTTGCGTAAGGGACTCACTCTTAAGGGAACTCACTACATAAGGTAAACGTCGAGAAATTTAAATGTTGTTGGGTAAATTAAGCAACTCATTGATGGATAACTGATTACGAAGTATACTATTATACAAGGTCTGTTCAAAAAGTATCGGACCTTTTTTTCCGCGTAAACCAATGATGCGAGAGAGGCCTCCTTCGGTGGAGTTGTGGAGGGGACAGTCATGCACAGCCCTGAATTTTTTCCCGCCTGCAGGAAGCGTCAGTCGTTGGCAATCGGCGTATGAGTGAGGTCATGTAGTGCGCTCTCGTCGGATTTCACTAAGCTGGAAAATGACTGAACAACGTGAGCAGCGATATTACATCAAATTTTGCCAAAAACCTTGGCGATACCCGAGTGTAAACCATTCGCAAGATTCAGCAGGCTTTCGGGGACGATCCTCGAGGCCAAAAAAAGCGCGGCAGGTCCGCAGCAATATCAAAGGTCATGTTGACAGTTTTTTCGACTCTCGTGGGGTGGTGTGTCGTGAGTACGCACCACAAGGCCAAACCATCGCAAAGGAGTACTACCAGGAGGTCCTTCGTCGTCTTTCCGATACAGTGCGACGCAAACGACCGGATCTGTGGTCGATCAAAACTTGGCAGCTCCATCGTGATAACGCATCCGCCCATTCTGCGCATCTGATTCGGGCTTTCGTCGCCAAACACAATACTCCTGTGGTTCGTCACGCTCCGTACTCTCTCCACATGGCTCCGTGTGACCTTTGGCTATTTCTCAAGCTGAAAATGCCGCTAAAAGGAACCCAAATTTAGTCGAGAGAAGACATCATGCGAAATGCGACGGACCGGCTGATAACCATTCCAAAAGATGCGTTCCAGCAGTGTTTCCAGCAATGGCAGGAACGCTGGGAGAAGTGTATACATTACCAAGGAGACTACTTTGAAGGGGATTAGGGTTTTGTACCTCAAAGTCAATAAATTTATTTTTGCCGACCAAAGGTCCGATACTTTTTGAACAGACCTTGTACTGTTCTGTTCAATGATTTAAGTTGCAGCATTAAACCGTTCATACACCTTTTATGATTGCGCGATGAGGAAATCCAAACTTGACATCCTATATGTAGTTTGCAAAATTGTTGAATTTTGCGCCGAATGTAACCAATATCAAAGTATAATTTTCGAAAGGTCACGGGCATCCTTCTTACAAAGTTTCATCATTATTGCATCAATGGTTTTCCTCTACTCTTAGCTTTAAAATTCACAATAATTTGTGATTTCATTTCACCAAATGAATTCTTATCATGTTGCAATCATTAAACCAAAAAACATTATTAAATGCTAAACGTAAAGTTCAGTTCATGGTGGTTAGAATCACGTATATCAGGTTATCCCCCGATCATTGCTTGTCAAAATAAAAGGTCCAATATATGCAATAAACAATATCACGTGACATTTGTTGGTCTAGTCGAACAGTCATTAAACATACGACGTTCAAACGTCCAACAAAACAGTTAAATTTGAATCAAATTTTCATGAAAATTACACAACTTTTAGGGTCGCAGGATACTAAATTCTGACAGAAATTTGCGTACAGATTTTGATTAGTTCGATAAATACGTAAATATCTCGAGAACCGTTTGAAGAAATTCAAAATCTGTCGGAGCCGAATATAGCCTTTCAGACAGCTCTTACGAATATCGAACCAGTGGCTCGACCTCTAACCCAGTGTTTTTCAACCTTTTTCATTGAGTGGCACATCTAACTGAAAAATAACAAATCGTGACACCCTTGACCAGCGGCGGATCTAGAATCTGAATAAGGGGGGGACTAATGGGCCAGATGAATTTTTTTGCGAAAAAGAATATTACGCGCAACGCAAAAGTGTTTCTACGTGTTCAAAATCAAAATTTAAGTTCATTGAATTTTGTCGAAATACCTACACGTAAAATAATAGTCTCGCTATTGTTTTTTAAATATAGTTTTATTATCAAATATATCATCATTTTATATTATCATTTTATTTATAAACAATTTTTCTTAAGTTTTTTATAGAGGAGAAGGTGGTATTATGGAACCCCAATTACATTTTAGTGAATTGTAAAGAAGGTATCATAACTACAAAGTGCTCGAAGTTTC
>NW_019384309.1:727827-730978 GCF_000671375.1 Centruroides sculpturatus | reverse complement strand
GGACAACCGTTTAACTGAAGTAAAACGGGTTTTCCCCTTGCTATGGATGTCTGCCTAGTTCAGTTCATCCACATTCCGCTACAGTTCGCCTTTATTATCAGTTCGAAATGGGGTGGTTCCATAATATCCGCAGTGTTCCATAATACCACCTTCTCCTCTACTGTTTTGATGCATATATAAAATAAATATTTCATTACTTTTTTCTTATCCTTTTCATGTCAATTTAAAAAATTTCAATTAAAAAAATTATAAAAATTGTTTATTTGTCATCATTGCTTTTGAATACGATGAAAATACTGTAATATGCATACTCCTACATTGTAGTAACCACGCGCTTTTCGAAGTACAATGCAANGAAAATACTGTAATATGCACCTACTTTGTGATTGAAACCACACGCTTTTCAAAGTACAATGCAACGCTTTTTAAAGTATATACAAGACACAAGTGTCCACGTCGTTCTTCTCTGGTAGTTGGCCTGGTACTGGGACTGGGAACGTGAAGGCCAAGCAATGTGGTTTGGGCGAACTCGTGACAAGTCGTGCGTACACGTAGCGTAGAACATTTTACATTAACATGCGATTAGTGATAGTTTCTTTGCTTACTAGATATCTCGTAGCAAAATAGAACTGACAATGAGTTATCTTGAACTACACTTAAGTAAATTTCCAAGAAAATGCCTAAAGGCTCTAAACTTTGCGACACCCGAAACGTGGCGCCGTGGCACCCTAAGGTGCCGCGACACCCCGGTTGAAAAACACTGCTCTAACCCCTTGTGACATTTTATTATTACTTCAAAATGTATTCTATGAAAATTAAAGAGCTAGTGACTCACGTCAAATACTATTCTTCCAGTCGTGTAGATGTTGGGAAGAAGATTTCGAGAAGAGAAATTTGGACAAAATTGGGCTACCGGTCAGAAATAATTTGGATTTAAAATTTCCGATAAGGTGTGCCGGGTGATGGTCAAACGGGATGATGATAGAATATAGGCTATTCCAAACAGAAATTATAATCTATAACATAAATTTGACTGTCCAAAAAGTATTTTTTAATCATTTTTATACACGCAAATATTAAAGAATGATGCAGAAATTCTTCAAATTAAAATTTATTCGAATTAAAATTATATTCGATATATTTATTTGCTAAATTCGAACGCATTTAGGTCATGCACGTGTTAAATACACGTCTGAGTTTAAAAGTGTGTCAGATAATCTGCATAATTTACAATTCCAATTATTTATTTCTTCCCTGTTGTTTTATTCCTTGTAAAATACATTATTTATGATTAAACTCGATTAAAATTCTTCAAAGGAAGGCAAAACTATATCATTTGTAAGCATTAATATCCATTGCTTTACATGAAATCACAAACCGGCGAAGCTTTCAGATTCGGAAAGATTCGCATTTTGGAGGATTTAAGGCCGTCACAGAGGGCTTTTAATGGAAATATCACAGATTATCATGCAAAAAGAACGTTTAGAGTTCTTTTCTATGTAACATTGAATGAATAAAGCTCGAATTTAAACTCACTTATAAAATCTTCATCTTTTAAATAACACGAATGAAAAATAATACAGGAAAACCTGTGTAAAGCGGAACACGGAAATAAACACGTGGAATTGTAAATAAATATTTCACGTCATTAGGTGTATGACGAATTGCACTGTGACGTAGGCAATTTTTTTCCGCATCCAAATGCGGAAAAAAATTAGCGACGTTTGTGAGTAAATAGAGTTGTGGATCGTCAACAAGCGGTGGCTTTTAACCGCGTACGAACAGAAAACACGAGAAATGAATAAGTTGACGTTTATATTCATCATTATCGGTGAGTTTCATTGTTTTATATTATTTTATATATTATTACGAAGCGGTTCTATTACCATAGTACAATAGTATGTGCTTTAAAATTCCATATATTACGTGAGATTAGTTTATCAACGGTTAAGTAGGAGGAAGACTACAATTGCTCGTGTTGGGGATGGCAAATTTATTATTAAACTACGGATTTAACTGACTTATTCTAACTTTGGGCAAAGCGAGTAACAATCTACCAATGTTACACTTTGGTATATTATTGCAGTTGTATTGATTCTTTTACCTGTTATTTGGTGTACTGTACTGAAAATGCACGTCATACATCAATTATCAATGAGAACTACAATAGACATTTAAGACATTTTTTCGGGGAATTTTCTGCGGAAATATTTTTTTTATCAAAGATTAGTATGGGGACTCCATTGATGGGGTACAGGAAATTGCTATTTTTGCCCATAAAATAAGGCGTATTGCTCAGAATACTTGTGCACTTAGTTCAATACCAGTTTATTATTCTCGTGATGTTCCCTAACTTTGTGGTATACCAGTTGCTAAATATCTAACAATCCTGTAATAATAAATGTCTATCGATTACGTAGCGATATCTCAAGCAGATTCACTTTTACCATTAACCTTATCTATACAGGTGGGCCAACGAAAACGAAACGGCAGAGTTATCGTGTTCGTCCAAGCAAATCGCTCGGACAGGTCGATTTTATTCTCAAGGGAAAATATTTTTTTCCTTGCATATGTGGTCCAGCTTAAAAAGTTTTTTTATGTTTGTTAATAGTTTGTGCTACTTTTTTCCGAAATAAGTGTTTGTTCAGTTAATAAAAAATGAATGAGTTTTTAAAATATTTTGTTGTCTGTTGTATTCAAAATCACAAAAACTTTATTGCAGAAGATGTTCCCCTTGATA
This sequence comes from Centruroides sculpturatus, assembly GCF_000671375.1. Lineage (NCBI taxonomy): Eukaryota > Metazoa > Arthropoda > Arachnida > Scorpiones > Buthidae > Centruroides > Centruroides sculpturatus. Next base: position 728,238 of record NW_019384309.1, on the reverse strand, counting down.
ATAAAATCGACCTGTCCGAGCGATTTGCTTGGACGAACACGATAACTCTGCCGTTTCGTTTTCGATGGCCCACCCTGTATATATAACCCATTCAACGAGTGTCCGTCCGCGTAACCGTTTGATAACGGACATTAGAGATGCCCCTATCGTGTGCATGGGCGTAGCCAGAGTTTTGTTATGGGGGGGCCTAGTGGAGGCCAACCTGACACAAAATTGAATTATTTCAAATTATTGTTCATTATTGGGCACCGAGCAAGCCGTTCACCTTTTTTTAGTATTCAAAACTTTTATTTTAGCTTTAGGTTTTTACAAATCGACTCAACACTTTTTCGGCTGTGATTTCCTGGGGAGGGCACCAGGTTCCCTGGGAGGGGCCGTGCCCACCCAGGCTCCCCCCTCGCTACGCCCATG
>NW_019384309.1:717517-725094 GCF_000671375.1 Centruroides sculpturatus | reverse complement strand
AAATTTATAAAGATCTTTTAACTAGAAGCAAGCAATCTAAAATTACATACACTTTTTGCAAAAGGTAAAGCATGAATCTGAAAATAATGCAGAAAAATGCTCAGAGGATAACGATAACTTGCCAAAAATAAAACGTTCTCGGTTAATAGTGCTTTTAGTGATGACAAAGAAAACATTGTTAAATTTATATTAATATGTATCACTTAAGAAAATTTTCATAAAGATATTTATCTTAATTATGAAAATATAGTAGCATGCTTTTTAATTTTCGAAATCTAACCCTCCTTTTCGTACTAGTTCTTTGTTTCGCATAACACGGCAATTTTTTGGAACGTAACTACCGTGTTATACGGGGGTTACATGTACTGATTCATATGTATCACAGATTTAACTTGTGTATATATATATATACACACACAAGTAATTAACATGAATATAGTTAATATTTAAGAAGCAGAAATTATAGCTATTTAATATCTGATATCTGCCCGGGTTTAAAGTTTCTGCCACTTAGGACTTCCTACCTATTTGCACAATTTTTGATTATCGTCTATGTATGATACCAATTATGATAAATTATACTAATCCCCATATAACCACGAAACCATTCTTATGGTTAAACGCAATTTTAGTTTTAAGTTTACTTGTTTTAATTATTATACAGTAAATGCGTATTTTTATGTAAGAGGATGGCAAGAAAGGCAAATCGTAGTAAAATAAGATAAACGTATTAAGTCCATTATTTTTTTCTTGTATATTTCTCTTTATAATAATTAAATTAATTAGTAGTTTACGAAGTAATTATTGTATAAATATATTTCTTTCAGTACTTGCTCTGTCGGAAAGTGGAGAAGGTAGAAACAGAAATGTCCAAGATCGCAGTTCAACTTATGATCTATTAATGTTAAATAAAAGAATTGATAGAATTCTTACTGACATTTTAGGTCCTATAATTGGTAATCCTACTACTACTACAAAACCTACTGTTAATCCTACCACTGCATCCGCTATTATACCGACCGATGAACCTACCACTAAACCTACTGTTACACCTACCAAAGGATCTACCTCTACACCTGTTGTTACGCCTACCGAAGAACCTACTACTACATCTGCTATACCTACCGATGAAACTTCTACTATATCTGTTGTTATACCGACTGATAAACCTACCACAATCCCTACTATTATACCCACCACTAAACCTGCCGTGTTACCTACCAGAAAACCAACCACTATTTCTACTGTTATACCTACCACTAAACCTAATATAATACCAACCAGAAAACCTGGTCATATACCATTCCCTTCATTTGGTCCTATTGCTGATGTCAAACCTTTTAACGTAGTTCGTCCTGTTCCTGTTCCTGTTCCTATACCTGCAGCTGCAGCTGTCTTTAACCGCCGTCCCATACCTGGTACCAAATTTCGTCCTGCTTCTCGTCCTATTCGTGGAACTCTTCCTCGTCCTGTCCCTGGGGTTAAGTCTGGTATCATACCAGTCCCTATACGTTTTCCTGGATCGTTTCCTCGACAAGAAAGAAAATAAACAAAGAGAATGTAAGAAAATTATTACAAAAATGTGTCTAAAATTTAAAAAACGAGAATAAATAAAGATCAGTACCATACATAGATAAATAAACTCTGGATTTATATCAACTTGATATTTGTTCCGGTCCAGACCACTGATTAACTGAAAGTCCATCAGTGGTTCGGCTAAGCTTTTCGTTTAGTCGCCTGATAACAATAGAGTCATGCCGGTCATTTATTATTTTTCAAAATTTTCTCCTGAACGGGTTTCTACAGAAAATTATGAACTGAAATCACGGGACTTCCGATCCAAACTAAAAATTCGTACATATTTAGGGCCTTAGCTTCATATCTGGTCTCAATTTTCATCTAACTCCGCTCTCGAGAATAACGAAGGACAGGCACACAGTGGGAATGTTTAGATTTACAATTTATAAATTACAGCCCAATTAACAGATTACACTAATAACGTATTTTATCGGTCGATCTGAGAATGTAACAGAGGCATTTTTGTAGCATTTTGCCCCCTTGTAGGAAGAATTATACAAGTAAAATATACAGTAGTAGTAAATGCATTTTAATTCTCGAATATCTTTGGACATTAATTTTACTTTCCCGACTGTTATGATATAATATTGTCAACGTGCCACTTTCCAGCCTCTGGGATTCTCGAAATTCGATTTCGGATATATCAAAAAACTGACACCTGGGATATGTGGGTGTTAATGTCTATTTTGTTTAATATCTCAACAGGGGTTGAAGACGGAGAAACGAAATTTGCAACGATAATTTCTGTATAAGAGGTATTAGAGCCATGAAATTTTAGTGGGTGAAGTCGAGGGGGTGAAGAGAAAAATGGGGATCGTGTGTCCTATCTCGAGCGGGGCCGAATTTAATGAAGATTTTATTCGTTATTAGCAATTATAATTTTTATAAGAAACTTATTTCTATCCTGAAAATTACGTCTCTTAATTACATAATTGTGTTTTAATAGTATAAAAGTTATGTTTTATTACAATTTTGCAACAGATGGCGCCATAGACAATGAGTAATATGTTTGTTAAACATTAATATTTTTCGCTTGGAAAGTTACGCAATTCGTTTTTCAGTAAATAAACATTCCACACTTATCATTTGTTTGAAAAAAACAATGGCTAAAAAAACGTGCTAAGAGGAAAAGGATCCAATAAAAGATCTCAATGGCTCTGGATTGTACTCTTCCCAGTACTCAGGAAAAAAATTTGGCAATTAAAAAAAAATAATAATAATTCAAAAACGCGCCGATGGGGTAAATAAGGCGCGGTATCGCTCTTTAGTCCGGTGTATCTTTACGCTTGATCGTTTTCCACGTTTGCTGAATTGTCTATCGGCTGTGTGATACAAAAACACTTTTAATTACTGCATCATTTTATGAAAGACATACAACAAAATCGATTAATTAAGCTTCGTATGCAGTGAGCATTTAGAGTTTCGTGAACCATAAACACTCTAATGCAACTACTGTATTTGAAAGTAAAGTATCGATAATTTACTCAGCATCTACGTAATATGTAATCTATTACGTCACATACACGTAATGTTACATGTATATGATAAGCATAACGCGAGAGCGAGAGTCGACTCGGAGTTTTCATTGCGCGCGCAGTTCGAAGTTAGAAGTACTGTTCGAAGTCCAGGCTAAATTTTATCAAATTTTGCGTTCGAAGTTAGAGTCGGTCGAAGTACCCTGTATATAGAATTTTAAAAATTCATAAAATGAAACGAATAAATCGTTAAATAAACTCCTAATTTGCTAAAAAAAAAAAAATCAAAAAGTTATCGTGTTAGGCGCATTTGTTGAATTTATTTCTCGTTGATATCGAATTGTCTCGTATCATACTTATAGCTTATATATCGAGCTAGAAATAAAAGATGTTTTTCATTTTCGTTCTTAATAAAATACGAAAACTGTATGTTATATATAGAGAAAAGACATCTAGGTAATAAAAATTATATAACTTATCACAAAGTTAACTCATATAAATTATAACTTATATTATATTTATGGCCTAGATGTCCTAAATTTAGTTGTACGTTATATATAGTGCAAGCGTAGAGGTGGCCACACATGCTGTCCAGTCACTATTCGGATAAAGTGGGTGGTTGTAATTGTACCCATGTAGAGTTCGCATTCTCCTCTATTATTTTTTCTAACTACTATACATGAATTGGTGTATTTAGCCCATAATTTTGCGCTGAATGAAACCAATATCAAAGTACCATTTTCTAAAGGTCCCCCGGCATCCCTCTTACAAAGTTTCATCATTATTGCCTCAACGGTTTTTTTTCTATCTTAAGATTTTCGATTTCTTCACCAAACGAATTCTTATCACGTTGCAATTATTACACGAAAAAACATTATTAAATACTAAACGTAAAGATCAGTTCGTGGTGGTTAGAATAACGTATATCAGGTTATCGCCCAATCATTGTTTGTCAAAATAAAAGGCCTAATATATGCAATAAACAATATCACGTGACATTGGTCTAGCCCAGGGACCGCCAAAGTGGTCGATATGGACCCCTAGGGTTCGATGCAACATCATTGGGGGGTCGTGCGGCTAGGGGTCGATTAGGAGGTCGATCCGGCTAGGGGGTCGATTAGCGGGTCGATGCGACTGGGGTCACAACCTTTTTTTTTTTTTTTTTTGCTTAGACAGAGACCACAACCCATAACGTTTTTTTTTATTATTTTTTCGCTCATACATATACAGTACACTTGTAATAAAACTTTACGGTGGGGTCAATGTGAGGCTTTGGAAAGTGATTGGGGGTCGACGGTTAAAAAAGTTTGGCGACCCCTGGTCTAGCCGAACAGTCATTAAACATACGACGTTCAAATGTCCAATAAAACAGTTAAATTTGAATCAAATTTTCATGAAAATTACACAACTTTTAGGGTCGCAGGATACTAAATTCTGACAAAAATTTGCGTACAGATTTTGATCAGTTCGATAAATACGTAAATATCTCAAGAACTGTTTGAAGAAATTCAAAATCTGTCCGAACCGAATATAGCCTTTCAGACAGCTCTTACGAATTTCGAACCAGCGGCTCCACCTCTAACCCCTTGTGACATTTTATTATTATTTCAAAATGTATTCTATGCAAATTAAGGAGCTACAGTGACTCACGCCAAATTCTATTCTTTCAGTCGTGTAGATGTTGGGAAGAAGATTTCGAGAAGAGAAATTTGGTCAAAATTTGGCTAACAGTCCCAAATAATTTGAATTCAAAATTTTCGATAATGTGTGCCGGGAAAAGGTCAAACGGGATGATGATAGAATATAGGCTATTCCAAACAGAAATTATAATCTGTAACATAATTTTGACTATCCAAAAAAGTATTTTTTATCTCTTATACACGCAAATATTAAAAATGATGCAGAAATTCATCAAATTAACGAAACTTTATTGGGATTAAAAATATATTCGATATATTTATTTGCTAAATTCGAATGAATTTAGGTCATGCACATGTTAAATACACATCTGAGTTTAAAAGTGTGTCAGGTAATTTGCATAATTTACATTTCTAATTATTTATTTTTTTCCTGTTGTTTTATTCCTTGTAAAAAACATTATTTATGAATTTAAACATTATTTATTTATTTAAACTCGATTAAAATTCCTGAAAGGAAGGCAAAACTATATTATTTGTAAGCATTAATATCCATTGCTTTACATGATATCACGAACCGGCGAAGCTTTCAGATTCGGAAAGATTCGCATTTTGGGGGATTTGACGTCGTCACAGAGATCTTCTAATGGAAATATCACAGATTATCGTGCGAAAAAAACGTTTAGAGTTCTTTTCTATGTAACATTGAATGCATAAAGCTCGAATTTAAACTCACGTATAAAATCTTCATCTTTTAAATAACACGAATGAAAAATAATACAGGAAAACCTGTGTAAAGCGGAACACGGAAATAAACACGTGGAATTGTAAATAAATATTTCACGTCATTAGGTGTATGACGAATTGCACTGTGACGTAGGCAATTTTTTTCCGCATCCAAATGTCACACAATTAGCGACGTTTGTGAGTAAATAAATAGAATAGTGGATCGTCAACAAGCGGTGACTTTTAACCCCGTACGAACTAGAAACACGAGAAATGAATAAGTTGACGTTTATATTCATCATTATCGGTGAGTTTGATTGCTTTATATTATTTTATTTATTATTACGAAGCCGTTCTATTACCATAGTACAATAGTATGTGCTTTAGGATTCCATATATTACATGAGATTAGTTTATCAACGGCTAAGTAGGACGAGGACTACAATTGCACGTGTTGGGGATGGCAAGTTTATTATTAAACTACGAAACCATTTTTATGGTTAAACGCAATTTTAGTTTTAAGTTTACTTGTGTTAATTATTATACGAGTCACTTAGATTTTACAAATACGTTAGCCGTTCACAGTCCGGCAAACGTATTTGTAAAATCTAAGTGACTGGTTCANACATATTTGTGCAGAGGCATAGCCTCTAAAGAAAGGTTGTCTCTGCAATGGAAATAGTTGTTCCTGGTGATTGGACATGGCAATCAAAATTGGACTTGTATCCAGATGTATTTTACTTTTTATTAAATACGAAACCATTCTTATGGTTAAACGTAATTTTAATCTTCCTATGGGGTGTTTCTGCTTTTATCTACTGGAATAAGCCCTGGAAAATGCAGATTTCGGAAACTTCCCTCTGGTGACGATACATTCCAATTTTTTTCTTTTTGTTATTAATTAAAGACAGTCTTCCCAAAAAGGGGCCACCATTTATTTTTCGTGTTCCAGACTTCACATTCACAGACCTTCCTTTATAGGCTACATGCCGCCAGAATTTAAAAACAGTCCTTTAAAAAACACAATTACATCCAATTAAAAAACACTTTTTTAAAAAGGAAAACACTTTTTTTTTTCTTTTATCTACTGCAATAAGCGCTGGAAAATGTAGATTTCTGAAATTTCCCCCTGGTGACGATACATTGAAATTTTTTTCTTTTTGTAAATTTTCGTCTAAAAGCAGAAACACCCCATAGGAAGAATGGAAAGCAAGACGTCTGTGTAACACCAGTTCCTTTTTAAAACAAGTAATTTCAATTTTAAGTTTACATGTGTTAATTATTATACGAGTCACTTAGATTTTACAAATACGTTAGCCGTTCACAGTCCGGCAAACGTATTTGTAAAATCTAAGTGACTGGTTCAACATGGAATTCATATAAAACAGAATAATCAACAGTGTTTTGGGGGTCGACTGTAAATGCATACTTTTGTGAGGACCCGAACAGGGGTCGATTGAGAGGTCCGAATGATGAGTTTCGATCGAAAATAAAGCTCCTTTTCAGGCGCTAAGGAAACGGATTAGGTGTCTCGATTGAACAATGCAATTGTTTTTTTTCGTAAATTTGTTAAACAATGGAAACGGATAAATTCGAGGAAAACGCGACGAGAGAGAGGAATCATATTCATTCGCAACGTTGACCTCTCCCGCGCCCTTCATTAGGTTTCGAATTGTCACCAGGTGACTATGAGAAACCAATGGAGAGGCGACGACGGTTAAGAAATCTATAAAACCGTGCGACTCAAGGGACAAAGGTTCTTGGTTCTTGGTGCTCCTCTTTAGGATTTTTGTGATCCTACTTATCAACAGCGACCGATTCGTCAACTCCTGTGACTTACTGTCGCTCTCCCGTGACGTCTTGATTTGCACAGATTTGCCTTTCACCAGAGACTTTCGCCGAAGCGGTGCCGCACGCCCCGGGGCCGTCGATCTCAACGTACGACGTCGAAGGACCAAACGGAGAAAGTCGGACCCTCGAAGGAACTTTTAATTTGCTCCCCGAGCTGTGTTACGTTGAAAATTTGAAGAACGTTGTAAGAATCTTTTGTTATATAATAAACGGGTTAAAGATGGTAAACCTGTCTCAGAAAGTCATTCTGCGCCCACACGACAGAAAGAACCGCTCGGCTGTCGAAAAACCCTCACCCTAATCGGCTGAC
>NW_019384309.1:700450-715419 GCF_000671375.1 Centruroides sculpturatus | reverse complement strand
TTATAACGTAGTTATACGGATTATTTTCAAAAAAAATATACGTATTTTGGAAATGTTGAGTCGAATTAGTCTAGAATCGATTAATTTTATGAAAGAAAACCTTTCAAACAGCCGTAGTCCGTAAACTATGATTCCTACAAAATTGATTCATAAAGAACGGAACGTATCTACCGTCTTATAGGGGGATCTACTGTATATGTAGGATAAAAGGGTATTGAGATTGAGAATTATAGAAATGACAATAAACTTCCAGAGTTCGTAACCGTCGTAACCGTCTTGACGGAATAATAATGCTTTCGCCTTCGTAACGTCCTTTGTTTCCTTTCCACTTTCCACCTTTTGCGTCGTCACCCACCGTCGTCTTGTTTACTACTCCCCCTACTTGACTCTCCCTCGTTCTCCTCGCCTCCCCAAGACCCCTCGTAAATTTTATTGTCTTAACGGTTTAGGAATGTTACTCGCCTAAACCCCACATATATTCGTACAATTGAAGAATAATTTGTACCAGGTATGTACTGTACAGTACATCCACCACACATTTTAATTCACCGAGTAAGTTTTTATTATTTTATTTTTAATTGTAGCCCTTATATCGTGGCTAGCAATTCGGAATGTAATTGTGATATTTAAGAAATAATGTAATTGTATGTAATTGTGATATTTAGAGAAGTCTGCGGTTATTACTGGCTTATCGAACAAAACGATACGAATGAACCCTAGACCATCACTCGCGCGCAATTAACTGATTGTCCCTGGAAGTCGCCTTCTTACAGAAACACAGCTTCCCTATCATCAAATGTCACTGCTGAAACATGGAAAACTGTCTTACTTCCAAACAAAGAGAGCGATTCGGACGTTCTCTCGTCCCGTGAAACCTTTTGAGGTTGACATTTAGTTCCCCAAATAACAGCTAGATGAAAGCGCGTTAATCACGAATAAGTAGACGTCCCCGTCTTACCCCGTGGCTCCATCTTGCACCACTTTCCCTTACTTCTTGTATATTTAGTTACATTTTTTTCGTTTTTTGCCTGGATTCCATGAAGCAATAACGCGCAATTGTTGACTGGTGTATGCCAATGCCTCAATTATGCAATAATTGGAATTTCAGTCAATTCTCCCTTCGGTCAGCCGGCGGTAAACAGATGAAAGTTAAATGAAATTTTTAAAATACGGCAACGAGTTGCCGAACTTTCCGGCCGACCTTTAAAATTTTGGTGACACCATCTGTTATGATATTTTATTTTAAAAGCTTTTTATATTTTTAATTATTACAAAATGGCAGAAAGTTTAATTTTCAGCGTTAAGATATGTTTCATTTTAAAAAATTCTAAATGATAATAGTAAGTAAAATCTTCATTAAGTCTGTCCCTATTGGAGATACACACGATCCTCATTATCTTCCCAGTCTCTCCACCTTTAACCACCAAAATTTAAAAGTATCAATATCCCTAATTCAAAAACTTGTCTGCAAAATTTAGGAAATTTTAGACAAAAGACAAAGGAGTTATTAAGCTTCAAAGGTGGTGAACAAAATCGTGTTCCACACACACTCATACACAGAAATCAACACATACAAAAAATAATTCGAATTCTTTTACATTTCTCGACGTTTCAAGGTGTCCCGTGTCCAAAACTGTAAAAATTTTGAGGATTATTTTATGACCCATTGCCGTACTTTCCCTCTGTTATACATAAAAGCCGGGGAAGTAAAAATTCGAATGTAATAATAATGGTGGATAAATCATATGTTATGCAGAGAATACGGGGTAACTTCAACTGAAAACTCCAATTATACACTATATAAAGAGACACTTAGCACACCAAATGCCGCCAAATCTAGTATGGTGATAATTCCAGTCGTTTGCAACATCTTTACATAAAACAAACACAAATACCAACTCACCACCACGGTACTTTGGGCGCATCAAATCTTGACATTTTTTTTTATTTATTCAAACAATATTCTCGAGAATTTTCTTTATGGCATTGTACGTCGAAGGTTTTTCAGCATCTATTCAAAATAATAATCGTCATGGTGAGTTGTACTAGGCCAGCAGTGAGGCGGTCGAATGTCGAGAGACGGGACTGACGTATCTAGACGGAGAAGACTCGAATCGTCCAACTCGTCCGGTTTCTTTCAAGATCCGCCGGAGCGATCCACTAGCACGAATGCGTGATCCGGCCATCAGACACGCGCAATTTTTCGGGATTTCTTCACGACGTAATTACATAAAAAGGAGCCAGTTTCCCCATAGAATATCTTTTGAAAGTACTTTACTTCACGATGTTTGGGAAATTGGTACCTAGATAGGTGCCAATTTCCCTTGCAATGTCTTCCCGGGAGTCGTCTCCCTTCATAGGTGGCCGTGTGTCACGTTTTCGTTAATCCCATCCCATTTATCCTATAATTCCATTCATAGAATCCTTGTAAATCGTATAAGCGATTCTATCAATCATAAAAGGCGAATAATACACGGCAGTCGGTTGACCTTATACTTAATTTTCTGATAGGAAAATAAGATATTACAATATTTTTAAGTATCAGAAATTAGTAGATTCTTGCCCCTGTACCTCGCACTTTTCCGTTAGCAATAGAGTCGTGCCGGTCATCTATCAAACTCCTTTAGGGGGGAAATTTTTCAATCGAAAATAACGTTTGACTCCTGGTCCAAAGCGGATGTTTGTATATAGTTAAACGTGGCCTTCTTCCCCTCATTTTCCCATATCGTGTCTCGTCTTTCACGCATCTAACTGTTTTCTCGAGAGTAAGCAAATGCATACGGACTACGGTGAAAATTTATGGGTGTAGAATTTTTTCAAATTGCTGTCCAATAAATTCAATAAATATAACGAACGTTGGCGAGTCGACAACATTCATTAAAATTTCGCAATTAAGTGACGGAATTAAACAACTGTGTGGCATTCGATCGCATTTAAAGATTAAATACAAAAAAAATATTTTTAATTATAACGAATCTTTGAAAATTTCGTATTTTTCTTAATTATTGCTTAAAATATACACATAAATGCGATACGATTATGGCCATTATCAAAAGTGAGTTTGTCTCTTTTGTTACAACCCATGATTTTAAATAATCTTTTCTTGATTTAAGTGTTGTTTGAATGTTTTAATTACATCTGAAGTCGGAACGAGCTGAAAATTTTCCCGTATTTTATGCATTTTACATTAAAAAATTGTGTAATTCGTATTCCAAGTTTCCTTTTCAAAAAAGGCGTCTCCTTTAATAAATTAAATATATATTTTTCACTTGCAATTTATAAATTGNCTACCGAAGAACCTACTACTACACCTGCTATACCTACCGATGAAACTTCTACTACATCTGTTGCTATACCGACTGATAAACCTACCACAATCCCTACTATTATACCCACCACTAAACCTGGTATGTCACCTACCAGAAAACCAACCACTATTTCTACTGTTATATCCACCACTAAGCCTGCTATGATACCAACCAAAAAACCTGATCATATACCAACCAAAAAACCTGATCATATACCAACCAAAAAACCTGGTCATATACCATTCCCTTAACCTGGTCCTATTGCTGATGTCAAACCTTTTAACGTAATTCGTCCTGTTCCTATACCTGCATCTGTTTCTATACCTGCACCTAAACGCTGACCTGCAGCTGCAAGTGGCTTTAAATGCCGTCCCATACCTGATACCAAATTTCGTCCTGCATCTCGTCCTATTCATAAAACTCTTTCTCGTCCTGTACCTGCGGTTAAGTCTGGTATCATACCAGTCCCTATACGTTTTCCTGGATCGTTTCCTCGACAAGGAAGATAAACAGAGAGAATGTAAGAAAATTATTACAAAAATGTGTCGAAAATTCAAAAAACGAGAATAAATAAAGATCAGTACCATAGATAGATAAATAAACTCTGGATTTATTTGTTGAATTCATTTCTTATTGATATCGAATTGTCTCGTATCATACTTATAGCTTATATATCGAGCTAGAAATAAAAGATGTTTTTCATTTTCGTTTTTGATAAAATACAGTACGAAAACTGTATGTTATATATAGAAAAAAGACATCTAGGTAATAAAAATTATATAGCTTATCACTCAGTTAACTCATATAACTTATCACTCAGTTAACTCATATAACATAACTTATATTATATTTATGGCCTAGATGTCCTAAATTTAGTTGTACGTTATATATAGTGCAAGCGTAGAGGTGGCCACACATGCTGTCCGGTCACTATTCGGATAAAGTGGGTGGTTGTAATTGTACCCATGTAGAGTTCGCATTCTCCTCTATTATTTTTTCTAACTACTATACATGAATTGGCGTATTTAGCCCATAATTTTGCGCTGAATGAAACCAATATCAAAGTACCATTTTCTAAAGGTCCCCCGGCATCCTTCTTACAAAGTTTCATCATTGTTGCCTCAACGGTTTTTTTTCTATCTTAAGATTTTCGATTTCTTCACCAAATGAATTCTTATCACGTTGCAATTATTAAACCAAAAAACATTATCAAATACTAAACGTAAAAATCAGTTCGTGGTGGTTAGAATAACGTATATCAGGTTATCGCCCGATCATTGTTTGTAAAAATAAAAGGCCCAATATATGCAATAAACAATATCACGTGACATTTGTTGGTCTAGTCGAACAGTCATTAAACATACGACGTTCAAACGACCAACAAAACAGTTGAACTTGAATCAAATTTTCATGAAAATTACACAAGTTTTAGGGTCGCAGGATACTAAATTCCGACAAAAAAATTGCGTACAGATTTTGATTAGTTCGATAAATACGTAAATATCTCGAGAACTGTTTGAAGAAATTCAAAATCTGTCCGAACCGAATATAGCCTTTCAGACAGCTCTTACGAATTTCGAACCAGCGGCTCGACCTCTAACCCCTTGTGACATTTTATTATTATTTCAAAATGTATTCTATGCAAATTAAGGAGCTACAGTGACTCACGCCAAATTCTATTCTTTAAGTCGTGTAGATGTTGGGAAGAAGATTTCGAGAAGAGAAATTTGTTCAAAATTTGGCTAACAGTCCCAAATAATTTGAATTCAAAATTTTCGATAATGTGTGCCGGGAAAAGGTCAAACGGGATGATGATAGAATATAGGNAATCAAATTTTCATGAAAATTACACAAGTTTTAGGGTCGCAGGATACTAAATTCCGACAAAAAAATTGCGTACAGATTTTGATTAGTTCGATAAATACGTAAATATCTCGAGAACTGTTTGAAGAAATTCAAAATCTGTCCGAACCGAATATAGCCTTTCAGACAGCTCTTACGAATTTCGAACCAGCGGCTCGACCTCTAACCCCTTGTGACATTTTATTATTACTTCAAAATGTATTCTATACAAATTCTAATTCTAAAGAATAGAATTTGACTCACGCCAAATTCTATTCTTTCAGTCGTGTAGATGTTGGGAAGAAGATTTCGAAAAGAGAAATTTGGTCAAAATTTGGCTAACACCCAAATAATTTGAATTCAAAATTTTCGATAATGTGTGCCGGGTAAAGGTCAAACGGGATGATGATAGAATATAGGCTATTCCAAACAGAAATTATAATCTGTAACATAATTTTGACTATCCAAAAAAGCATTTTTTATCTCTTTTATACGCGCAAGTATTAAAAATGATGCAGAAATTCATCAAATTAACGAAACTTTATTGGAATTAAAATTATATTCGATATATTTATTTGCTAAATTCGAACGAATTTAGGTCATGCACATATTAAATACACGTCTGAGTTTAAAAGTGTGTCAGAGAGACTGCATAATTTACATTTCCAATTATTTATTTCTTCCCTGTTGTTTTATTATATATTTTATTATAAAAACATTATTTATGATTAAACTCGATTAAAATTCCTGAAAGGAAGGCAAAACTATATCATTTGTAAGCATTAATATTTATTGCTTTACATGAAATCACGAACTGGCGAAGCTTGCAGATTCGGAAAGATTCGCATTCTGGAGGATTTGAGGTCGTCACCACGATTTTCTGGAGGCTTTAGAAGCCTCGGAGGAATATTATTACTGCGGCCCCAAATTATTTTTTAATATACGTAAAGCGTGAGAATTTGATAAATCTAACGTTATCCGGGCAATGCTAACTTTATCTGTCTTCACTTCCGGATGAATTTATCTGTTTAACTTGTAATGGAAATATTGCAAATTATAATGCAAAAGAAAACACTAAATTTTCTCGCTTTATCTAAAATTGAGTTATTTATCCATTCAATTTTACATAAAGCCTTAATTTAAACTTACTTAGAATATCTTCATCCTTGAAATAACACACGAAAAATAATACAGTAAAACCTGTGTAAAGCAGAACCTGAATAAAACGGAAACCTGTCTATGTGGAAAAATTTTCGAAACGAATCGCTTTTTCGTGTTAAAAAGAAACCTCTTGTTTCTTCTAATTCTATGTCACGACTTGGTGCATTTATCGACACTTGCCAAGTCGTGACATAGAAAAAGACACGGTTTCGACAAAAAAATAAAAAGAAACCTGTTAAAAACGGAAACTTATATATTTGTAACACGGAAATAAATATTTCACGTCATTAGATATATGACGAATTGCATTGTGACGTAGACAAGTTTGTTCCTCATCCAAATGTCACACAATTAACGATGTTTGTGAGTAAATAAATAGAGTTGTGGATCATGAACAAATGGTGGAATTCAACCACTTACGAAGGGGAAACACGAGAAATGAATAAGTTCACTTTTGTGTTCATCATTATCGGTGAGTTTCATTGTTTTATGTTATTTTATATATTATTACGAAACGGTTCCATTGCTATCGTATAATAATTTATACAGTAGGCCTGCATATATTATGTAAAAGTAGGACAATGTTTGTCAAAGGATGATTAGGCTGAAAACTACAATTTATGGTGGCAAGTTTATTATTAAAATACGAAACCATTTCTTTTGCTTATAAGTGATATTAGTGTAAAATTTACTTCTTTTAATTATTATAAATGGATATTTTTATCTAAGAGGGCAGGAAAGAGTCAAATCGTAGTAAAAGAAGATTAATACAGTATATTGAGTCCATTATTTTCTTAAATATTTCTGTTTACAATAATTGAAATATCTAGTTATTTACAAGGTAATTAATGTATAAATGTATTTCTTTCAGTACTTGCTCTGTCGGGAAGTGGCGAAGGAAACAGAAATGTCCAAGATCGCAGTTCAACTTATAATCTACTAAAGTTAAATAAAAGAAGTGGTAGAATTCTTAATGAAATTTTAGGTCCTATAATTGGTAATCCTACTACTACTAAAAAACCTACTGTTAAACCGACCACTACACCTGTTGCGACGACTAAAGAACCTACCACTATGCCTGCTGTTACACCTACCGAAGAGCCTACCACAACACCTACTGTTACACCTACCGAAGAGCCTACCACCACACCTACTGTTTCACCTACCGATGAGCCTACCACAATACCTACTGTTACACCTACCGAAGAACCTACCACCACACCTACTGTTACACCTACCGAAGAGCCTACCACCACACCTNGAAAACAACTCCCAAATCGCTATACGAATACCACAATGTTGAATAGGGTATAGTTTAGACGTTAGTAGTATATATGTGTATATATATATATATACACTATACCCTATCCAAAAAAATATATATTTATTTTTTTCTGATAAATACAGATCACAAATAATTTTAACATAGACGACGATGACATAGCGGACGATAACATAAAAGAAATTTTAACATATTGTGTGATGATGTATATGTTATTTACAATATTATAATATAATAGTGGACTATAAGAAGCGATAATTACCCTATTATATGTACGATTATATACCTATGTCTTCACAAAGTCTGGCTAGCTCAGTCGGTAGAGCATGAGACTCTTAATTTCAGGATTGTGGGTTCGAGCCCCACGTCGGGCGGTCGTACTTTTTATTTTATGCGTATCCTAACTACCAGAAAAATATTCATTTGTTTATTGGACACTTTGAGCGGTAAGGGGCCTAAAATAAATAAAAACCTATTTTTTACGTATTACGAAAGTACCGAACAATCGAAAGTACTTTTTTAGAAAAATTTACTGCTGGATGATTCTGAAAACACGTTTATTCGTTAAATAGGGTAAATAAGCATGTAAATTTACTAAATTGAAGCTGAAAATAGATAAGAATAATGATTTATGATTGTTTCTATACGTTTGTAGCTGACAGAGTAGGCGGGGCTTTTCTCAGGGAAGTTACCACCCCACAAATCCGACTCGATGCTTATTCGTTAAAGAATAATCAATCAAGATATAAAATACCAATCCGCGCTCAACGGGCGTGTGAACAAGAATTCTATCGTCCAATGAATGGGAAAAGAATTTCCCATAGACTTAACATAGGAAGGAGGAGTTTCGTGGCTAAATTTAGAAAAAGGGGGTGTTAACAAAAATCTTATTTCTAAACAGACCTAGTCTATGTAGATGAAATACCTAAATTCACATAAAAGTGTAACATGGAAAGGAAACACACAGAGAAATTCAAGAAGATTTGCACATGGTGTTCATAGATCTAGAAAAGGCGTATGATAGGGTACCAAGGCAAGAAGTATGGAAATGTACGAGGGAGCAGAGACCTAAGTTAAGAGTAGTGAGGACACTAAAGAAGGGTTCTTCGATAATGTTGGTTTGCATCGGGGATCGGTCCTTAGCCCTTATTTGTTTGACCTGATAATGGACGTGATGGTGTGTGACTTGAAGTGTGAGGCTCCGTGGAGTATGCTGTTTGCGGATGATACTGTGCTGTGTGGAATTGGAGAAAAGCATGTGTGATTGGAGGAAAGTTTTGGAAGAAAAGGGCATGAAGATTAGCAGAACTAAAACAGCTTATATGACTCTGAATGGTAGAGTTGAGTGTAATATTAAAATCCAAAATGTGCGTTCCTTTTGTTCCGAGTTTTAAATAACTTGGAACATTTGTCGAGATGGGAGGAGAATTGAACTCGGAGGTGCAACATAGAATTCAATGTGGATGGATGAACTGGAAAAAGCTGAGCGGTATGACGTGCGACAAGAAAGTTAGCTGCAATCTGAAAGGAAAACTGTATAAATCAGTTGTTAGACCCGCAATGTTATGTGGAGCTGAGACGTGGGCAATAACAAGAGTCCAAGAAAGAAAGATGGAGGTGGCGGAGATGAGAATGTTGAGATGGATGTGTGGAGTGTCAAGGAAGGATAGAATAAGGAATGATTTTATTACAGATTCCACGCAGAGCGAAGAAGCGAAAATTATGTTGGAAAGAAGATCAGAAAGCTGGTAATAAAAGGAAAGAGAAAAAGAGGAAGACCAAAGATGCGTTGGAAAGATAAGGTAGAAGAAGACTTGAACCGGAGGGAACTTAAGAGAGAAGAAGCCCTTGATAGGGAGAAATGGAAAAAACGTATCAGAGAAGGAAACGCCGACCCCATATAAACATGGGAAAAGGCAAAGATAAAGAAGAAGTGCTTTTAAAATTTGGGGGACCAAAAAACAACTGTTAAAGGAAAAAAGAAAATGAGTTTTTAAAATTAAAACAGCCAAAGATCTAATATATTTTTAGAAATTGTATCAGATAAAACCAATAAAAGGCAGAATATGGTTTAAAAAATGTATAGTTCTCAGTAAATTTGTAAAAGAACTTGTAACCCGAAAAGCATCTGCTTTAAACTGAAGAGGAACATAAGTAACCGAAATGCGTATTTAATAAAATAGAAAAGTCAAGAAAGGATCTCTTGGTGTCCAATTGAAAACATTTCAAAAGGTGTAATAATTCCTCAGGCTAGAAGCCGATATTCAAGCTTAATCACCATTCACTTTAAAAAAACGAGCTACTATTTATTGTGACATGGCCACAATGTCGGGCTGCAATTTTTAATCATATTTTTAATTTATAATATATGCTCTCCACCTCAAATTAGTAGTGGCTTGCCCTCGTACAGTACTGCACTATACTGTACCAGTACATCATACTTTTCATTTAACAATAGAGTCGTGTTTGTTTGTTTAGTTTAGTTACGGCAACTCAACACTTCGGTGATCTTGGGCGATTCCTTCCGGAAGATCTTTTGAAGGGTAACTGACCCTTATTCGGGCATTACAGACGTGGAGAAAACTCGGAAACTCCCCATGGCCAGCCCGTCCTGGCCAGGCGCGAACACACGACCGAACTTCCCAGTGTTCACCGCTTGTCCACTGGTGAGCCGATAGAATCGTACCAATCATCTATTAACTGTTTTCAGGGGAAAAACTTTGAATTAAATAACGTGACTTCTGACTTGCATGGAAAGTCCGTATATAGTTAAAATGGCAAGCAGTCCCTTTACTGCAATGAATAAAAGAAAAAAGGGAATTTGATGAAATATGGCAATTTCCTCATTGCCTTGGTGCAGATCTTTTATTTACATACAGTAGAACCTCGATTATCCGGACTAATTGGGGATGAAGGTAGTCCGGGTAAGGAAAAATCCGGATAATCGAAANATACATTTTACATTAAAAAATTGTGTAAATCTTACTCCAAGGATTTTTTGTCAAGAAAGACGTCCCCTTTAATAAATTAAATATATATTTTTCACTTGCAATTTATAAATTGTAGACCTACATTCCTACTGCCAGGTGCCTGTTGTCTATTGTCTGAGTGTGTGCGCCTGTACTTCGTTAATCTCGAAAAGGGAATTAGTTAGATTAGAGATTAACGAACTACAGGCACACACACTCAGACAATAGACAACAGGCACCTGGCAGTAGGAATGTAGGTCTACAATTTATAAATTGCAAGTGAAAAATATATATTTAATTTATTAAAGGGGACGTCTTTCTTGACAAAAAATCCTTGGAGTAAGATTTACACAATTTTTTAATGTAAAATGTATAAAATACGGGAAACTTTCAGATCATTCTGACTTTTAAAATATAGACGATGGGTTGTAACAAAAGAGGCAAGCTCACTTTTGATAATGGCCAAAACCATATCGCATTCTTATGTATATTTTAAGAAATTATTAAGAAAAATACGAAATTTTCAAAGTTTCATTATAATTAAAAATATTTTGTCTGTTTGCTCTTTAAATGCCATTGAATGTCACGCAGCTGTTAACTACGTCACTTAATTGCGAAATTTTAATAAATATCGTCGACTTGCCAACGTTCGTTATATTTATTGAATTTATTAAACAGCAATTTGAAAAAATTCTAGACCCATAAATTTTCACCGTCGTCCGTATGTATTTGCTTACTCTCGAGAAAACAGTTAGGTGCGTGAAAGACGAGACACGATATGGGAAGATGAGGGGAAGAAGGCCACGTTTAACTATATACAAACATCCGCTTTGGACCAGGAGTCAAACGTTATTTTCAATTGAAAAAGTCCCCCCTAAAGGAGTTTGATAGATGACCGGCACGACTCTATTGCTAATGGAAAAGTGTGATGTACAGGGGCAAGACTCTACTAATTTCAGATACTTAAAAATATTGTAATATCTTATTTTCCTATCAGAAAATTAAGTATAAGGTCAACCGACTGCCGTGTATTATTCGCCTTTTACGATTGATAGAATCGCTTATACGATTTACAAGCGATTCTATGAATGGAATTATAGGATAAATGGGATGGGATGAACGAAAACGTGACACACGGCCACCCACGAAGGGAGACGACTCCCGGGAAGACATTGCAAGGGAAATTGGCACCTATCTAGGTACCAATTTCCCAAACATCGTGAACTAAAGTACTTTCAAAAGATATTCTATGGGGAAACTGGCCCCTTTTTATATAATTGCGACATGAAGAAATCCCGAAAAATTGCGCGTGTCTGATGGCCGGATCACGCATTCGTGCTAGTGGATCGCTCCGGCGGATCTTGAAACCGGACGAGTTGGACGATTCGGGTCTTCTCCGTCCGGATACGTCGGTCTCGTCTCTCGACATTCGGCCACCTCACTGCTGGCCTAGCACAACTCGCGATGGCGATTATTATTTTGAATAGATCCCGAAAAACCTTCGGACGTACAGTACAATGTCATAAAGAAAATTCTCGATAAGATTGTTTGAAAAAATAAAAAAATTTTCAAGATTTGAAGTGTCCAAAGGTGGTGAGTTGGTATTCGTGTTTGTTTTACGTAAAAATCTTGGAAACGGCTGGAATTATCATCGTACCAGATTAAAATTAATGCTGTAAAAAACTCTTTTTTCATGGCAGATCAACCATGTAATACGCTGGATAATCCCGTCAATACTTTTCCCTCCTCTCTGTGAATACCAAAAGCCCCATTTTCCTATATCCGTTGTGGGTTCGGCCAGGCTGACAATCGAGGCCATTAGCTGGCGAGCAAAAGGCAATGCAGTACGAAAAATAAACAAACTACATTTAATGATACATAACGTCAAGCCCCACGATGCCTGGCGTTATGTGTCAGTAAAGTTTCATACTTTATATATATATAAAGTATGAAACTTTATATATATATATATATCACCACTTGATGGAGAGAACCTGTTGTATGTTATAAGATGAATGGAATAAGGCAACTCAACACAAGAGGTATCTGTTAAGTGAAGAAGCTCCTCCCAGTAGGACTTCCTATAGGGAAATTTGCTGCTATTTTTCTGTTAGACACCCCAAAACTTTACGTGGTCAGCACGTTAGTAAAGCGCGAACCTACGGCTGATGTTGAATGGTTTCTCCATTCGTCCACTGGCGAAATCTCTGTATCTTATATTATAGCTTAAAGCCGCAACAATTGACGTCCAGCCCTGGGAACAGAGCTCGAAATATGTATTAATGTTCCGTATTTCTCTAAGAAAAGAAATTTTATACTTTGTTCAAGAAATAATTTTGTTGCAATTAAAGTTTTTAAAGAATTTTTGATGTTATAAACACGCATACGAAAAATTTTGACCAGTCTGCTTGTGAAGTCTTCTAGTTTATCATCAATACGGATAGAAATTATTTTCTCAGTAGACATATTTACAGCATGAAATCTGGTTAGTTACTGAAGTAAAATGTGTAAATGTAAATAAGCTTTCACACGATTGGATATTTTAACATTCCCACGCGACTTTAATCAACACAGCTGTCACTCAACCAATGAAATTATGTTTAATTGCATATTTTTCTTATATAAAAAAGTACGAATTGCGTGTTTTCAGTATTGTTTGGGTGAAAACCTTCAGGAAAACCACAATCAGAACTAACAAGCAAAGATGTACAAGTTCTTGTTTACTTTCGTCGTTATCGGTAAGTAACGTTTATAAAATATCTTTTGACGTACTTTATAATAATTTTATATAATCGATCATAATTTACATTTCCAATTATTTATTTTTTTCCCTGTTGTTTTATTCCTTGTAAAAAAACATTATTTATGATTAAACTCGATTAAAATTCTTGAAAGGAAAGCAAAACTATATCATTTATAAGTATTAATATCCATTGCTTTACATGAAATCACGAACCGGCGAAGCTTTCAGATTCGGAAAGATTCGCATTTTGGAGGATTTGAGGCCGTCACAGAGGGCTTCTAATGGAAATATTACAGATTATCATGCGAAAAAAACGTTTAGAGTTCTTTTCTATCTAAAATTTAATGCATAAAGCTCGAATTTAAACTCACTTATAAAATCTTCATCTTTTAAATAACACGAATGAAAAATAATACAGGAAAACCTGTGTAAAGCGGAACACGAAAATAAACACGTGGAATTGTAAATAAATATTTCACGTCATTAG
Source organism: Centruroides sculpturatus (assembly GCF_000671375.1). Taxonomy (NCBI): domain Eukaryota; kingdom Metazoa; phylum Arthropoda; class Arachnida; order Scorpiones; family Buthidae; genus Centruroides; species Centruroides sculpturatus. The sequence continues at coordinate 701,627 of NW_019384309.1, read as the reverse complement.
GTGTATGACGAATTGCACTGTGACGTAGGCAATTTTTTTCCGCATCCAAATGTCACACAATTAGCGACGTATGTGAGTAAATAAATAGAATAGTGGATCGTCAACAAGCGGTGACTTTTAACCCCGTACGAACTAGAAACACGAGAAATGAATAAGTTGACGTTTATATTCATCATTATCGGTGAGTTTGATTGCTTTATATTATTTTATTTATTATTACGAAGCCGTTCTATTACCATAGTACAATAGTATGTGCTTTAGGATTCCATATATTACATGAGATTAGTTTATCAACGGCTAAGTAGGACGAGGACTACAATTGCACGTGTTGGGGATGGCAAGTTTATTATTAAACTACGAAACCATTTTTATGGTTAAACGCAATTTTAGTTTTAAGTTTACTTGTGTTAATTATTATACGAGTCACTTAGATTTTACAAATACGTTAGCCGTTCACAGTCCGGCAAACGTATTTGTAAAATCTAAGTGACTGGTTCAACATGGAATTCATATAAAACAGAATAATCAACAGTGTTTTGGGGGTCGACTGTAAATGCATACTTTTGTGAGGACCCGAACAGGGGTCGATTGAGAGGTCCGAATGATGAGTTTCGATCGAAAATAAAGCTCCTTTTCAGGCGCTAAGGAAACGGATTAGGTGTCTCGATTGAACAATGCAATTGTTTTTTTTCGTAAATTTGTTAAACAATGGAAACGGATAAATTCGAGGAAAACGCGACGAGAGAGAGGAATCATATTCATTCGCAACGTTGACCTCTCCCGCGCCCTTCATTAGGTTTCGAATTGTCACCAGGTGACTATGAGAAACCAATGGAGAGGCGACGACGGTTAAGAAATCTATAAAACCGTGCGACTCAAGGGACAAAGGTTCTTGGTTCTTGGTGCTCCTCTTTAGGATTTTTGTGATCCTACTTATCAACAGCGACCGATTCGTCAACTCCTGTGACTTACTGTCGCTCTCCCGTGACGTCTTGATTTGCACAGATTTGCCTTTCACCAGAGACTTTCGCCGAAGCTGTGCCGCACGCCCCGGGGCCGTCGATCTCAACGTACGACATCGAAGGACCAAACGGAGAAAGTCGGACCCTTGAAGGAACTTTTAATTTGCTCCCCGAGCTGTGTTACGTTGAAAATTTGAAGAACGTTGTAAGAATCT
>NW_019384309.1:684444-693775 GCF_000671375.1 Centruroides sculpturatus | reverse complement strand
AGGTGGCGACACATGCTGTCCAGTCACTATTCGGATAAAGTGGGTGGTTGTAATTGTACCCATGTAGAGTTCGCATTCTCCTCTATTATTTTTTCTAACTACTATACATGAATTGGTGTATTTAGCCCATAATTTTGCGCTGAATGAAACCAATATCAAAGTACCATTTTCTAAAGGTCCCCCGGCATCCTTCTTACAAAGTTTCATCATTGTTGCCTCAACGGTTTTTTTTCTATCTTAAGATTTTCGATTTCTTCACCAAATGAATTCTTATCACGTTGCAATTATTAAACCAAAAAACATTATCAAATACTAAACGTAAAGATCAGTTCGTGGTGGTTAGAATAACGTATATCAGGTTATCGCCCGATCATTGTTTGTAAAAATAAAAGGCCCAATATATGCAATAAACAATATCACGTGACATTTGTTGGTCTAGTCGAACAGTCATTAAACATACGACGTTCAAACGACCAACAAAACAGTTGAACTTGAATCAAATTTTCATGAAAATTACACAAGTTTTAGGGTCGCAGGATACTAAATTCCGACAAAAAAATTGCGTACAGATTTTGATTAGTTCGATAAATACGTAAATATCTCGAGAACTGTTTGAAGAAATTCAAAATCTGTCCGAACCGAATATAGCCTTTCAGACAGCTCTTACGAATTTCGAACCAGCGGCTCGACCTCTAACCCCTTGTGACATTTTATTATTACTTCAAAATGTATTCTATACAAATTCTAATTCTAAAGAATAGAATTTGACTCACGCCAAATTCTATTCTTTCAGTCGTGTAGATGTTGGGAAGAAGATTTCGAAAAGAGAAATTTGGTCAAAATTTGGCTAACACCCAAATAATTTGAATTCAAAATTTTCGATAATGTGTGCCGGGTAAAGGTCAAACGGGATGATGATAGAATATAGGCTATTCCAAACAGAAATTATAATCTGTAACATAATTTTGACTATCCAAAAAAGCATTTTTTATCTCTTTTATACGCGCAAGTATTAAAAATGATGCAGAAATTCATCAAATTAACGAAACTTTATTGGAATTAAAATTATATTCGATATATTTATTTGCTAAATTCGAACGAATTTAGGTCATGCACATGTTAAATACACGTCTGAGTTTAAAAGTGTGTCAGAGAGACTGCATAATTTACATTTCCAATTATTTATTTCTTCCCTGTTGTTTTATTATATATTTTATTATAAAAACATTATTTATGATTAAACTCGATTAAAATTCCTGAAAGGAAGGCAAAACTATATCATTTGTAAGCATTAATATTTATTGCTTTACATGAAATCACGAACTGGCGAAGCTTGCAGATTCGGAAAGATTCGCATTCTGGAGGATTTGAGGTCGTCACCACGATTTTCTGGAGGCTTTAGAAGCCTCGGAGGAATATTATTACTGCGGCCCCAAATTATTTTTTAATATACGTAAAGCGTGAGAATTTGATAAATCTAACGTTATCCGGGCAATGCTAACTTTATCTGTCTTCACTTCCGGATGAATTTATCTGTTTAACTTGTAATGGAAATATTGCAAATTATAATGCAAAAGAAAACACTAAATTTTCTCGCTTTATCTAAAATTGAGTTATTTATCCATTCAATTTTACATAAAGCCTTAATTTAAACTTACTTAGAATATCTTCATCCTTGAAATAACACACGAAAAATAATACAGTAAAACCTGTGTAAAGCAGAACCTGAATAAAACGGAAACCTGTCTATGTGGAAAAATTTTCGAAACGAATCGCTTTTTCGTGTTAAAAAGAAACCTCTTGTTTCTTCTAATTCTATGTCACGACTTGGTGCATTTATCGACACTTGCCAAGTCGTGACATAGAAAAAGACACGGTTTCGACAAAAAAATAAAAAGAAACCTGTTAAAAACGGAAACTTATATATTTGTAACACGGAAATAAATATTTCACGTCATTAGATATATGACGAATTGCATTGTGACGTAGACAAGTTTGTTCCTCATCCAAATGTCACACAATTAACGATGTTTGTGAGTAAATAAATAGAGTTGTGGATCATGAACAAATGGTGGAATTCAACCACTTACGAAGGGGAAACACGAGAAATGAATAAGTTCACTTTTGTGTTCATCATTATCGGTGAGTTTCATTGTTTTATGTTATTTTATATATTATTACGAAACGGTTCCATTGCTATCGTATAATAATTTATACAGTAGGCTTGCATATATTATGTAAAAGTAGGACAATGTTTGTCAAAGGATGATTAGGCTGAAAACTACAATTTATGGTGGCAAGTTTATTATTAAAATACGAAACCATTTCTTTTGCTTATAAGTGATATTAGTGTAAAATTTACTTCTTTTAATTATTATAAATGGATATTTTTATCTAAGAGGGCGGGAAGAAGTCAAATCGTAGTAAAAGAAGATTAATACAGTATATTGAGTCCATTATTTTCTTAAATATTTCTGTTTACAATAATTGAAATATCTAGTTATTTACAAGGTAATTAATGTATAAATGTATTTCTTTCAGTACTTGCTCTGTCGGGAAGTGGCGAAGGAAACAGAAATGTCCAAGATCGCAGTTCAACTTATAATCTACTAAAGTTAAATAAAAGAAGTGGTAGAATTCTTAATGAAATTTTAGGTCCTATAATTGGTAATCCTACTACTACTAAAAAACCTACTGTTAAACCGACCACTACACCTGTTGCGACGACTAAAGAACCTACCACTATGCCTGCTGTTACACCTACCGAAGAGCCTACCACAACACCTACTGTTACACCTACCGAAGAGCCTACCACCACACCTACTGTTTCACCTACCGATGAGCCTACCACAATACCTACTGTTACACCTACCGAAGAACCTACCACCACACCTACTGTTACACCTACCGAAGAGCCTACCACCACACCTACTGTTACATCTACCGAAGAACCTACCACCACACCTGCTGTATCTGCCAATGAAACTATCACTATATCCGCTGCTATACCGACTGATAAACCTACCACTATTCCTACTATTATACTCACCACTAAGCCTGCTATGTTACCTACCAGAAAACCAACCACTATTTCTACTGTTATACCTACCACTAAGCCTGCTATGTTACCTACTAGAAAACCAACCACTATTTCTACTGTTATACCTACCACTAAGCCTGCTATGATACCAACCAGAAAACCTGGTCATATACCATTCCCTTTACCTGGTCCTATTGCTGATGTCAAACCTTTTAACGTAGTTCGTCCTGTTCCTATACCTGGACCCAAACGCCGACCTGCAGCTGCAGCTGGCTTTAAACGCCGTCCCATACCTGGTACCAAATTTCGTCCTGCTTCTCGTCCTATTCGTGGAACTCTTCCTCGTCCTGTCCCTGGGGTTAAGTCTTGTATCATACCAGTCCCTATACGTTTTCCTGGTTCGTTTCCTCGACAAGGAAGAGAATAAACAAAGAGAATGTAAGAAAATTATTACAAAAATGTGTCGATAATTCAAAAAACGAGAATAAATAAAGATCAGTACCATAAAAAGATAAATAAACTCTGGATTTATATCAACTTGATATTTGTTCCGGTCAAGACCACTGATCGACTTCCTGTCCAGATCGAAAGTCCATCAGTGTATTCGGCCCTAAGCTTTTCGTTTAGTCGCGTCTTGTCCCTGTACATCACACTTCTCCTGATAACAATAGAGTCATGCCGGTCATTTATTATCTATCAAAATTTTTTCTCCAGAACGGGTTTCTGCAGGAAATTATGATATAATGCCTCCAATCTAAAAATTCGTATGTATTTAGGCCCTTAGCTTCATATCTGGTCTCGATTTTCATCTAACTCCACTCTCGACATTAATGAAGGGCAGACACACAGTGAAAATTTATAGATCTACAATTTCAAAATTACAGTCCAATTAACAAATTACACTAATAAAGTATTTTATTGGTCGATCCGAGAATGTAACAGAGGCATTTTGTAGCATTTTGCCCCTTTGTTGTAGGAAGAATAATACAAGTAAAATATACAGTAGTATTAAATGTATTTTAATTCTCGAATATCTTTGGACATTAATTTTACTTTCCCGACTGTTATGATAAAATATTGTCATCGTGTCACTTTCCAGCCTCTGGGATTCTCGAAATTCGATTTCGGATATATCAAAAAAACTGACACCTGGGATATGTGGGTGTTAATGTCTATTTTGTTTAATATCTCAGCATAAGTTAAAGATGGAGAAACGAAATTTGGAACCGTAATTTGTATATAGGAGGCATTGGTACCATGAAATTTTAGTGGGTAAAGTCGAAGGGATGAAGAGAAAAATGGGGATTGTGTTCCCCATTTACCGTTCTAGATAATAGATCGGATAATCGCGTATATCTTAAGCGGGGCCGAATTTAATGAAGATTTTACTCGTTATTAGCGTTTACAACTTTTATAAAAATCTTATTTCTATCCTGAAAATTAAGTCTCTTAATTACATAATTATGTTTTAATAATATAAAAGTTATGTTTTATTACAATTTCGCAACAGATGGCGCCATAGACAATGTGTCTTGTATGAGATTTTAAAAGAATTTTAATATTTTAATACAGTATTAATTATAAAAAGAAATCATAGTATATTTTATAAATTAGAAGGAAAATTACCTACAGAAATTAAAAGGAAAAGAAAGAAAAAAGTTTACTTTCTTTCCAACGAGTTTACTTCCTTCATAAGTAGTTCGTCATCCGATGACTACATGTTAGTAAGTATTATATCGTTGTCAGATGACAACACATTCAAATCTCCATTGGAGGAGAAGGGGAGTATAAATAGTATAAAAGAAAAGTTAAAATACAGAGGCAAAAGGGACTCTGTATTTTAACTTTTCTTTCTAGTGTACTCTGAGACACACTAAAAATAGCAGTGGCTCTCCTGTAGCCCATTTTACCTTCCAAAACGTTTTCCACAGCATTTGACCATCTATGTGTATTGCATTTCCTCACTTAGTTGCCAACCATTTTTCTAAAACAGTTAAAAGACATCAAGTAGCCTACAATATATTAACTAGAAGACCTGTTTATTAATGAAACATTAACGATAAATGTATCGAAGCAAAAGTGCAATGAATATTAATCATAAAACATATCGAAGCTCAAAGAAAAAAATTANGATGATGGCAGTCACACGGCCAGTTGAGTTCACTCTTCAAAACTGCACAACGGACAAAATGGTGTTGAGCTATCAGAAATTGAGCCAAGAAGAAGACAGTTTTATAAACGTTTTTTTTATATTCATGTCATGAATTTTATAAACAAAAATTGAATGAAATGGAAAATGAGGCAACGCAACATAAGGTCGATTTGTTAAGTGAGATGCCTTTCGGGAGGACTTTCTAAGTGTCACCTATCAAGGGGTCAATAGGTTCTAAGTCACCTATTTAGGTGTCAGAAACGTGGAAAAACCACGCGACAAGCTCTTGCTCAAACCAAACTCGCGACTAATTTCCTGTTTTCAGAGGTTTTATCCTGGTTCACCGTAAAACTATGCAAATTTTCCTTGTTACATGTCGTATATATTATATTATCATGTAACTTAATTGGCAGAACTTCAACTTCGCGTATTGGATAAAAACAAATCAAATTAGTATAAAATAAAAGATACAGTAGAACCTCGATTATCCGGACTAATTGGGGATGAAGGTAGTCCGGGTAAGGAAAAATCCGGATAATCGAAAATCCGGATAATGGAGGTTCTACTGTATGTGGATTGATGCAGGCACCACTCTTCGAAGTGGAAGACAACCAATTCTGTATGTATTTGTTACAGATGAAGGAATCGGTGAATTGGTATGTCTTCACGAGTAATGAGGCCTTATCCGATAAAACAGTTGACTGAGTAAAATACACCTAAAATTGAAATTATTGTTAGATTATCAAGAGTAAGGAGAGTTGTCGAAAATGCATTTGTCAACCTCTCTTCTGTTTGGCGAGTCTCTTCTACAGTGATTTTCAGCCTTATCAGATTATAAATTCATCCTAACATGTTGTGTTCTTCATAACATATCAGAGAAAGAAAAATAAAATCTTATCTTACAGCTGTTACCATTGTTAAGTTTGGAGAACAACGACATCAACAGTTTATACCCTTGGAAAGCAGTCGTAATTGAAATCCATCAACAGCAGTAGTAGAAGCAATCCGTGATTGTCCTTTTCTGCATTTTTTTTTCTTTTTCGATAGCTGTGCATCAAATGTGCACGGTGATAATGAAATGCTTTCATTAAATATTTTATTATCATCATACACATCTACTATTATTGTTGCTTCTGCCTCAGACTTGCAGCCGGAAGTGGATTGTTGCGTATCATTTAACTATACATAAAAATAGGCTATATTTAATTAATTTTTTCTACTTCAATATATAAAATATATATAACTTATATAATTACATGGTATGACGATAGAGGTGACTTCGTTTTCTTGTACAAATTCAAAAGAAAACTGAGAGATGACCAATGTTCTCACGTTGGATTATATACTTCATTTTCTTCACATCCACTTCGCCTGCTGTCTTCTACTTTTTGTAATGCGAAGAAATGTCGTTAGCAGGTGATAGAATTTTTTTCCTTAGTTCTTCAGCTATATTTAAGATGATATTGTCGTTACCAAATTAAAAGCAATCAACATTTTATATCCAGAAATCTAAAAATGGTAATTNCCTTGAAGGAACTTTTAATTTGCTCCCCGAGCTGTGTTACGTTGAAAATTTGAAGAACGTTGTAAGAATCTTTTGTTATATAATAAACGGGTTAAAGATGGTAAACCTGTCTCAGAAAGTCATTCTGCGCCCACACGACAGAAGGAACCGCTCGGCTGTCAAAAACCTCACCCTAATCGGCTGACCTCACACTTTTATGTAAGAGGATGGCAAAAAAACGCAAATCGTAGTAAAATAAGATAAACGTATTAAGTCCATTGTTTTTTTCTTGTATATTTCTCTTTATAATAATTAAATTAATTAGTAGTTTACGAAATAATTAATGTATAAATGTATTTCTTTCAGTACTTGCTCTGTCGAGAAGTGGAGAAGGTAGAAACAGAAATTTCCAAGATCGTAGTTCAACTTCTGATCTATTAACGTTAAATAAAAGAAGTGGTAGAATTGTTGATGAAATTTTAGGTATTATAATTGGTAATCCTACTACTACTACTACTAAAAAACCTACTGTTAATCCTACCACTGCATCTACTACCATACCGACCGATGAACCTACCACTCAACCTACTGTTACACCTACCTCTACAACTACCTCTGCACCTACCTCTACAACTGTTGTTACACCTACCGAAAATCCTACTATATCCTACTATACTACAACTACTATACCTACCGATGAAACTTCTACTACATCTGTTGCAATACCGACTGATAAACCTACCACAATCCCTACTATTATACCCACCACTAAACCTGGNAAGCGCTGTAATGTCAGCTTCCAAACAGCCAGATTATACTCATTCGCGCATGCGTTTTACAGAGCACCAACCTCGCCCAGTTTAGCCGGTGGAAGCTACTCACGTATAACGCTTCCAATGATTCTATCCAGGACCGGTTCCGGACTGTTAGCCGCCTGCCCGCTAGATATTTGGCCTCTCTCGCCCGATTACGCGAATCACTAATAGATTTATAACTTAACCCAATCGATAAGAACTTACTGGTACGTTTTTACGATAGTTCTGTATAGTTGACGGGAGTTAAAAAGTCCATTAAAATATTTGATATTTTTATTCCACTCTCCCATCTTATATTACTTACGGATTTCGATGTTAAACCAGTGATATTACGATTTCGTATATCCCATCTTTAAGAGGATGTAGACAAAATCTGTACAATTCTTGTACGATGTAGCATCATTTACGACTAAATTTAATGACTGAGAGAGATGCACGAGGTACAGAAAAAACTCTAGAATTTATTTTCCTTAAATTTACCATTTATGTATCCGTTGTCGTAAAAATTTGTCTTTCCACTTTTCCCCCGAGACTACAAATATTCGAGTACAAAGTAACCGGTTTCGACTTATTTCTATTTAAGAAGTAGTTAAATAATTAAGCGATTAGGAAATTTGGGACGTAAATAAAACCCTGACGAAAGAGCCGGAATTTTACTTAAACAAAAGCTTAACCGAACCAATCTCTAGACGAGTGTAGTAGGGACAGATTTCTTCGTAATATCAGACGTAATAAAGACAGGAATTTTTCCAGTTCGACGTATATTATGAAAATTTTTGAGGACACTTGATCCTAAAACGAATTAGTTAGAAAACAAATGACTATTAAGTTTAACATATTGGGATTTTTACAGCTATGGTGAGAAACGTTTAAAATCTACAACAGTCCTGTCGCGTCCTTTGAGATATATTAGTGATGCGGCAAAAGAGGTATTTGACATTGACCGGTATCGGCACCCTGGGGATTTGGCAGTCCGCGTGTATGCACGCACTGCAACCGTCTATGATTCCATCCGTTAGTCACTCGTAGGGAGATATTTGACTAAGTGCATTGTTTTAAGATTTAAAAAGTAAAGAAGATTTTATGTTATTTTTTATGTACGTTTCTTTACAAAGCTATATTTATTGATAATTATAATTTTCCTTAAAAATACAGTAGATCCCCCTATAAAACCGTTTCCTATAGTTATGATTCCTATAAAAATTGTGGCAGTACAGTAGATCCCCCTATAAAACCGTTTCCTATAGTTATGATTCCTATAAAAATTGTGGCAGTATCCGTAAACAACGGTAAAAATAACTCCTATAATACGTAAAACGTCATCGGGCAGCCGAACTACTTTCCCGCCGTCCGTAGCGCCACGCTAAGGACGTTTAGGCGGATAAATTGAGTTTAGTATTGTCTGTTCATATAATTATATATAAATTAGGTACTGTACATATAATTATATATTAATTATATATAAATTAGGTACTGTATATATAATTATATATTAACTTAATTTATTGTAACTTTATTATAATTAAATATATATTTTTCGCCGTCTAGCGTCACGCTACGGCGAGTTAGGCGACCTATCGTCTGTTTAGTACTGTAATTTTATACATTTCTTGTGAAAGAAACATTTCTTATTTAACGGCCATAAAAATTATTTATATTAATGATGTCTCCAAAGGTCAACGAAGTTTTCGCAGAAAAATAATATCAGAAATCGCGGCCGCAATTTGATGCGCTGTTCCGCGACGAAACCAAGCTTTAGCAACGGGCGTAGTCGAACGGTACACACTCGGTAAGCAATCCTACAATTTTTTGTTTATAAC
>NW_019384309.1:680119-682755 GCF_000671375.1 Centruroides sculpturatus | reverse complement strand
TCGTTTTTAACTCAGATATTGCTTTTGTCTTTTTTAAAAGACTGCTTATAAATACTATTTTAATTCGGTTTTAAACATTATTTATTTGTAAATATTTCTATTAACTGTCGTTTTCACGATTTTAGATTGATTAGATTGTTCGTTTTTTGCTTACAATTTGTGTTCGTTTTAAAATATTTTTGGGAGTTTTCGTTAATGGCGAGAAAACGAAGTCAAATAATTTATAGATAAGCCTGTATGTTTTATTTATTAATATAGGTGAATTATTGTAGTTTGCAGTGAGAAAGGAGCTATGATATATTTATTCACAATTTATATTGTTTATTAATGAGACAGAAAGATCTTAACTTTTTTTGGCTCAACTTTAATAACAGGTTAGAGAAGGGGATTAAAAGATTTAGTTTTTTGATTTCAAATATAGGCTGTTGGAGGAAAAAGAGGGAATTCCAACTATTTAGACAACAAATTCAACATATTTACAGGCACATAATGACTGAGGTAATTAGAGGATGATAAGTTAGAGCTTGACAAATAAAATAGGTAAATGTAGAATGGGAAGAGTTCAGACAGTATTATTAAATTTTGACAGTGATTAGTGATGATACAGAGTCTAAAAGAAAGACACGTTAGTGATGTTTCAGGCCTATATAAACAAAGGACAGGTGTAGTAGGCCATCAATAAATCTTCATTCATATTCTACTTTTGATATTATATAAATTACCAAAATACAGTATGTAGAGACAATGTGAGTGTAATTTCTCATGTCAAAAATACAAAACTATTTCATCCCAAATATTATACAGTACTATTTCTCACTATACTGAATCAAGTCAAATTTTATAGCGCACTCGAGGGCGGATCTAGGTTTTTGTGGGCCTAGGGCTTATTAAAGTTTAACGGGGCCTCATTTTTACCATTTTTACCAAACCTAACCTAACCTATTAACGATTTTTTACTATACGATAAGTGCTCATTGTTAATGAAAAAGTATTAAAAATTTATGATAGTAGTTCTATTTTTGTGGACCCTTGACACTTGGAAGCCCTGGGCTTAAACCTTATTAGTCCCTATGTAGATCCGCTTCTGAGCACACTTTATGTAGTGTTAAAGTTAATGAATTATTTAAAAAAATAGTTTATCTTTATCTGGATCAAATCAGGTTTCCATATATGCTCTCGGATTTATGAAATCCGAGAGCATATATGGAAACCTGAGGGGCAGTTGGTCCCGATTAATTATTTACGAACATCTCATGCAAGCCGGAAGTTACGTTATTTCGATTCAAAGATTTTTTTCTCCGAAATGAGTTAATTATGATTTAGAATTTAGCGATTGTTAAGCAGAAAATTCCGTTTCACACGGGTTGCGTTTGCAATCGGTTGCAAGAAAGTTGTCCCTTTCCGCGTCAGATAAGTTTCTGATTGTTATAACGTCCCGAATTTGTTTTCCGCTTTGTACAATTCCCGTTTTAGACAGATTTTATCGAATTTATAAGGAAAATGTTAAGGGAGATAATCTACGACGTTAAAGAGAATTATAGACAGGAAAAACACAATATTTTATTCATTATTTAGATGTAATTAGTGCTACATAAAGTATATTGTATATGGCATTTCGATTAGTAATTTATTTAGCACAGCTTTCCGCGTTATAATATTAGTTTTAGGAAATATTCTTAACGTAAATTTTAAGATTAAAAACTTGATTAAACTTGATATACGAAGGAAGAATTTTAAACAATACAAAACAATACTGTTGAAGTAACTTTTTTTTATCTTTTACTTTCCCGGCTATTGTAAATTATACAATAGCCGGATTTTTGTAAATATTGTAAATCATTTTAAATTATACAAATAATTCCCGATACTTTCCTTCTGTTATAAAACAGAAGGAAAGTATTGGGATCGGTCAAAAATGACCCCCCTCTCCAGATTTTTATATTTTTTGACTGGGGCCACTTCGAAACATCGAGGATTCCAAAAAAAGACAGGATTTCTTCTGTATGTATGGATGTTATAGTTGTGTGTGTGCCTGTGTATGAGAGACTCGATTTTGATCACCCTCTTTGAAGCTTAATAACTCCAATACATTTTGTCAAAAATTTCTGAAATTTTGCGGGGCGATTTTCGCGTTAGAGGAATCGATGATGCGAAATTTTGGAGGTTAAAGGTCGACAGAGTGGGGAAATAAATGAGGTTCGTGTGTCGTATATCGAGTAGAATCGAACTTAATGAAGATTTTAAGTGGTTATTTATTTCTATTTTGCTTAACTTATCGGCAGGGCCGTCCAGAGTAAGAAGCAAAAGAGGCCTGGGGATAGAGTGGGTCCCTTTAGAGCAGTGTTTCCCAACATTGGGCTCACGCTCCACAGGGGGCAATTAGATTGTAAAGGGGCAATTCGAAAATGGACTCGTCCAGAGTTTAAGTTAACTGTATAGCCAGGGGTGCACAACCTGCGGCCCGCGGGCCACATACGGCCCCCTATCAATGTTTATGCGGCCCGCGGACGGTACAGGCCAAATCCCTTCTTTCAAAGTGTAGAACTTTTTCCTTTCACAAAGTCATTAGCACCCAACTGTTTTATGACTTTCCCTGAGGTGAGAAATGGGGGATTGTTCTATAAATAAGTCTATTT
>NW_019384309.1:669979-679397 GCF_000671375.1 Centruroides sculpturatus | reverse complement strand
CCACTCTTGCTTCAACTTAACCTTTTTATAGCGTCTACATCGGGCTCGATGACCAATTACTGCTTACTGAACCATAACACTATGCAAATATGATGTGGCATGATTCCCGGCCGACCAATTAGTGATCACCAGCCATAACATTATGCAAATCTGTGATTCCAAGCCATAGTCTTATGCAAATCATGCCGTGTGGCGTGTTGTCTGCTGACCAATCAGTGGCTGTACTTTCAAAAAGCCAACGGCCACTTTCAACCTGCTGTCGATGACCGTTACGAGTAAAAAAAAAACTTTACTAGGTCTTACTTTCGGGGGGAGGCCTTATATTTAGCAATTCAGCCAGTAAACTTAATCCTAATTTGGCCCTTCTTCAGAAAAGGTTGTGCATCCCTGGTATAACCGTTGTATATGTTGGGAGCGGCATAAGAATTTTAGAAAGGCTTAGGTGGGGCATAGCACAAAAAAGGTTGGGAAACACTGCTTTTGAGTTTGGTTTTATTTGCTTACAGTAAAGCGACAAGTGGGCGATCTGCCGAAGGGGAATGTCTCTCAGAAGGGATTTCTACGGGAAACTGGTCCTTATTTAGGTGTTATAAACATGAATAAAACCGGAAAACTTCACGTGGCCAACCCATTGAAAAGGTGCGAACCCACGACCAACTATGTATTATTGTTCCGGTGTATCCGTCCGTTCGTGAATGAAGGACACGGAAACTACTTTATATCGATTGAAATCAATTAGACCAGTGGTGTGAAATGATAAGAAATTGTCTATATTCTAGACAATTTCTAGACAATTAGATTTCGTCAATGATAAGAAATTGTCTAGATTCTAGTCTAGATTCTAGACAATTTCTTATCATGACGAAATCTAATTGTCTAGAAATTGTCTAGAATATAGACAATTTCTTATCATTTCACAAATCAAAAACGTCTAGTTTAAAATAAAATAACAAAATTTCTATTTTTATGAATACAGAAACGAAGGTCATCAATTATGTTTATTTTCCGGGAAAATGTATTGTTTTATAGCTATTGGAAGACGTGACATACTGATTGAAGTGATTTTTCATTTTTGTAATTTTCTGTAGTCTTTTGTATCTGAGTAACTCAAGGAATAGGTAACATTGTATGCCACTGTAACAATAACTAAACCATGTCTGCAAGCGATTTCATTCTGGTATCCGTCGGCATCATTTATGTTTCTGTATCCCTGCTGAGAATTATACAAGAGATCTTCAGGATGGCAAAGCTGTATGTATTTCCAAAATTTTTTAAACAAGACCTGACAAAATTCGGAAAATGGGCCGTGATTACAGGTGGAAGCTCGGGTATAGGAAGGCTCACGGCTTTCGAGCTGGCGAAATCCGGTTTGAAGATAATGCTCGTCAGTAACGAAGAGAAGGAACTGAAGACCACCAAAGAAGACATAGAAGCAAAATTCGGTGCCGAGTGTTGCTACGTAATGGCCGATTTAACTGGTGGAAATGAAGTACACGACCGTCTTTGGAGCGAAATCAAGAATAAAGATGTGGGAATTTTCGTCAATTGCGCCGGAATTTCCGGTGGAACACCGTGCCATTTTCTGGAGGAATCGGTAAGCAACACGTTAACAATGATAGATCTCAACTTACGAGTTGTGCTCGATACTACTTACAGAATAACTAATTACTACGTCAAGAAGAATAGAGGGGTGGTGGTTAACGTTTCGTCAGTGGCTTCGTCGTTTCCGCTTCCTTACTTCGCTCTTTATTCTAGTTGTAAGAGATTCGTGGACCTGTTCACCAAAGCCGTCAACACAGAGTTAACAGACGAAGATATAATACTGCAGTCGCTGACTCCGTGGTTCATTAATACTAGAATGGTGACGGCTAATTTGAGTACGAGGAATTTCAACATGTTCATTACGTCGTGTGAAACGTTCTGTAAGAATTGGGTCGCGTCTATCGGAAGGTGTGAGAGTTACGCCGGTTACTGGTTACACGAAATTCCAATTTATGTGATACCGACTTTTCCGAAATTCTTTATCAATTTTCTCTCGAAAAGTTTATTTATTGCATTGAGAAAAAGAAAAAATAATAATAAATTGAAGCCGAAATGATTATCTTAGATTTTTACGAGGTAACATTATGTGTAAAATTAACCATAGAGGTACTAAATATGAAAATCAGAATTCTTAATAAAATGCTATAAAATTATTCCAATTTTAGTGAATTAAAATGTTCTTTACAGTGGTCTTCATAATCAAGGGGTGCCACCAAGGGCCAAGTGCATAAAACCACCAAATATCGATATTTAGTGGTGGTGGGCCACTTGGGGTTTTCTGTGTTTTATTCACGTTTGTGACACCAAAATAGAAGCCAGTTCCCCCAAAAAATCCGCTCGAAAGACATTCCTCCTCGGCACATGTGTCGAGTTGCCGTATATACAAAACACTCAATATAAAGTTGCTTAACTTTCCCGGCAACATTAAAAACTTCGTGTGGCGTCATCCGTTACGATATTTTATTTTTAAAAACTTTTGATATTTTTAATTATTTTAAAACGGCTAAAAGTTTAATTTTGAGAGTAGGGATGGATTTTATAAAAAAAAATTGTAAATGATAATAATGAGTAAAATTGTCATTAAGTCCGACCCTACTGGAGATACGCACGATCCCCTTTATCTCACCACTCCCTCGACCTTTAACAACTAAAATTTAATAGCATCAATCTCCCTAATAAACAAACCTCCTTGAAAAATTTCAGAAATATCCGACAAAAAGCTCGGGAGTTATTAAGCTTCAAACACACACTAACGTGCATACATACAGAAATCATCCCCGATTTTTTTTTCATTTCTCGACGTTTCAAGGTGTTCCAAGTCCAAAAATGTAAAAATCTTGGGGGGTCATTTTTTGACCTATGGTCATACTTTTCCTCTGTTATATATAACAGAGCCGTGAAAGCAATAACACTATTTCATATTTCGAAACCGTGTTGTATCTTTATATTATTTTTTCAAAACCGCAATGCAGCGTAATAATCAACACTTGGCATAACTCATTCGTTTATTTCAGTTTTTGTTAATATACTGAACAAAAACTAATCAACACTTGGCGTAACTCATTCGTTTATTTCAGTTTTTGTTAATATACTGAACAAAAACTAATCAACACTTGGCGTAACTCATTCGTTTATTTCAGTTTTTGTTGATATACTGAACAAAAACTGAAATAAACGAATGAGTTATGCCAAGTGTTGATTATTACGCTGCATTGCGGTTTTGAAAAAATAAAATAAAATAAAAAAGCAATAACACTAATCGAATAATCGAGGGTCATTTGAATGACTCAACAGCTAATTTCTTCCAATTTCTCTGATATTTAATGCTAAAATGGCGTTGTAATTAGTTTAAACGTTTCACATTAAGCATAAACGTCGTGAGTCATCAAATTACTTTTCAAAAGTCTAGTGTTAATCATGTGTTGCTTAAATTGATTGAGAAATACAACCTTTATTCGCTATTTGTAATATATTCTGTGAAGTGTCGAGACGAGAAGCTGCATGTAAACATTGCATTCAGTTCCACTAACGGCAGTGAACACTGATAGAAAAGAATTTTCCCCAGGTTTAAAAGACATATAGAAGCATTTCATTTCTTCAAAATTAAAAATGGCGTAAGGGTTCTCTGGTCTGGTCTTGTTCCTGAACAACAGGCTGGCCATGTGGAGTTTTCCCGGTCTTTTTCAAGTGTCTAATACCTGAATAGAAACCAGGTAGATGCCTCCCATAGAAAGTCCTCCCGGGAGGCATCCACGTTGGCAACCACGTGTTGCGTTGCTGCACCCGTTAAGTAGTTTCATTTATATTTAATTTCCCCGGGTGAAAACGAAGAGGGCCTTTCTCCATTCCCATCATGGGTTTGACCAGACTCACAATGCTGGTGACCGAGTGGCAGGACCAGAACGACCATAAAAAACTCCTAGAGTTGTCCGATGGCCCGGCTTCGGTCCAGGATTCCCAGAGCAATAGGCTAACGCCTTAATTGCCTCTGCCGTCCGTTTGTCTGTGCATCTATATTGTAATTTATCACTTATTAGATAAGAAGCGTTAACATTTGAAAACCAGAAGCAGCAAAGATGGCAGACTACCTCTCTGGAGGACCCGAGATCGATTGCAGACGGGTTGAAAAACCCCAGAAGCCCACCAGTAGCCGAGTGGATGAAACCACCGAGTAAATCGTGGGTTCGCGCTTGGCCAACGGGCTGGCCACGTAGAATTTTCCAAGTTTTCTTCCCGTTTGTAACACCTAACGGTCTAGTTTCCCATAAAAGTCCTCTCTCAACGTGTTGCGTTGCGGTAACCAAAAAAAAACCAAAACCCTAAAAATTTTTCATGATGATTCGCCCGGATATTTCTGGTTCCATCCCTCGCCACCCCCATTTTGGGTCTGGTCGAACCAATAATGATATTGCTAAAAAAAAAGCCCTCATAGTGCCACAGGGCAGAAAGACATCGAAAAAATTTTAAATTTAACTAAACCCGTATTAAAATATATTTTAAATCAATAATATTTTTTAAAAAATATATTAAATTATCGAATATTTATTAGAATTAAAAATAAATTTAATATTTTTCACTCTCTAAATTCGAAAATTTTTGGGTCACGCAGCTGTTGATTTGTTTTGGTTCAAAAGTGTGTCGCACATGGAAAATTTACAATTCGTTGTGTTTATTTATTTACCGTTTTATATTAATTATTAATCAAATTAAACATCAGATTAATTAAAATTAAAGCTTGAAGCCATTAATTACAATAATTATTCAAGAAACACGTCCCTATTTTTATCTTTAAGTTTTCTGTTCATAAACCTGTGTAAATAAATTAATAAAATGATTAATTATATATTTTCAGAATATTTATTATTTGAGATTGAAATAATAAATGAATATTTATAGTAAAAACTGTCCAAAACGGAACCCGAATGAAAGGGAAAACTGGTTTAAACGGAAGAAATTCTTCAAAACGAAGCGATTTTCTATGTTTAAAAAACACCTGTTTAAAACGGAAACCTGACATACCGAAAAATATATTCGGTGTCGAGCGATTCCGGTTCACACAGGTCTTACTGTACATAATTAGATAATTAAACACGAGTTCCTCTAATAAAGTGTGAATGTAGCATTTATATTTCGTTTCATCTTATTTATTTCATTTTATTATAGTAAAAACTGTCCAAAACGGAAACCTGCCTAAACTGGAAAAATTCTTCTAAACGTTGCGACTTTCTGTTTAAAAAAGCAAAACCTGTTCAAGACGGAAACATGCTAAACCGGAAGATATATTCGGTACCTTGCCTTTCCGGTTTACACAAGTTTTAAATTTACAAAGTCTTATAAAGTAGTAATTGCTCATGTTCTGTGAGAATTCTTCTGTATAGGCCTATTAATAAATTAAATATTTTAATTACAGTATACGGTTAAACCTTTAATAACGACCACCTCCCAACAACAGCTAGCTGTAAACTGTATGCTTTTCTATCAGTGGTCGTTCTACAGAGATTTGACTATATATATTTCTTGTATTAATTATTTGTCATTTTGTAAGTGGTCACCTAACGACCACGAGTCATCTAACCGATAAAACCACCAGACAATAGTGGGTTCGCACCTCAACAACCTTTGTAAATTGCCCAAGTGTATGTTGTACTAGCCCATAACCTATATTCCATATTCATCGTTAATTAAAATTTTTAAATTATATTATATTTATATAAGTATTGTACTTAACAGAGCACCGAATTTGGGTAGTTATTGACGTATACGAAAGGGTAAACAAACTTCTGATTGGATATTTTATCCAGGTGCGACGTACGCAAGTTTGACTGACTTCCAATTGTCATACAAATAACGAAAATAAATTCGTATTATTATTATTTAGGACTCGATGCACACTTAGGTATATTAAAACACACAAGAGGAAAATAGTAGTATTATCAAGTAGAAATAACGAGGGAAGATGAACAAACTCCTGTTCATATTCATCGTAACAGGTAAGTTAATATTTTATTTTATTTTCTAGTATTTTAAATTATATTCTGTATACTTTTTGGGTTCTTCTGTCCTATGGAAAGTCCTTAGGAGTCCTTTTTTTCCAATATCCTTCGTCGGTTCGTATCCTAGTCACGTCGCGTGGCAATAGATCGTCCATGCGATCATATATTGAAGGGTGACATCCGGAAAGACTTTCTATTCTTACTAGTTACTATTTTGGTGTTACAAATGTGAAGCAAACTCTGAAAATGCCACGTGGCCAGCCCGTTGGTGAGGCGCGAACTCGTGACTAACTGCTATTTTTCGGTGGTTTAATCCATTCGATCTCTAATGGAGTGGATAAAATAACAACGGGGAGACCGGGTGCCCCATTGCGGGTCCCTGTTTATTTGTTTTGTTAAGTTACGACAACGCAACACCTGGGCTATCTGCCTAGAGAGAATGCCTTTTGGGAGGTCTTTTTAAGGGTAACTGGCCCTTTACAGACGTAGAGAAAACCCGGAAAACTCCACGTGGCTAGCCCGTCCTGGCGCACGACCGAACTCCCAGTGTTCAGGGAACGGAACCGCTTGGCCACTGGTGGGCCGTGGGTCCCGATATATCTGGGACGTGCACGTGTTCTTAGGGTGTTGCTCGCCAGATTCGATTCCGGGTTCCCAGAGTCCCCAGACCCGTAGGCTCAGTGGCGTAGCGTGGGTGTCAGCCGCCCGGGAGGAGGAAAATTTCGCCGCACCCTTATTTAGGTATCTCAATTTAAAAGACTAAAATTCAGTTTCGTCACAGAATAAGTAATGAAAAATTCCGTGCTCATTTCAATCGGTCCGAATCGTAGGAGCGGCAAAAATATGAAATGAAATGGTTCAAATTTTTACAAGATATTATTATTATTTATTGTGAAATTTTGCCGCCCCCTAAAAAGTGCCGCCAGGGGCGGACTGCCCCTGCCGCCCCCACTACGCTACGCCACTGCGTTTTAAACATTCTTTTATGAATTACAGTTTAAGAAATGTAGTTTATTAACTTAAATTTAGCCTCGGCGGGATGGCCAAGCAATTGAGCTGGCAGTCTACCGTTCTGGAAACCTGGGATCAAAAAACCCCAAGAACTTTTTAGGGATTGTCCATCCGGATATGTTCCTTACCACCCGGCGGACCGATTGTAGACCTGGTCGAGCTCAATCAGCCGACTGCAGAGACAACGTTTAGACGCCAACGACGATTTAGAGATTATCTACATCGCGGTTCAAAAAAATTTAATTGCAGAGACGGCGTTTCTCGCTTATCACAGTTTAGACAGCGATTAGAAGCAAGTTATTTAACCTACATTCTAGACTCCCTCGATAGCAGATGTACATACCGTTTTACTTGAGTAGAAGTCGCCATATTCGTTTATTGGTTGCAATTTAAGTTTATGTTATAATGAATATTGTAAACGGGACGAATCAAGAAAATTATTCATGTCGACAATTACGAAGAGAGAAAGGGTAAACGAGATCGGAGTAATCCTTTAGAAATCTATTCGGAAGATGAATATAAATCATCTAGATGGAAGAGGATTGCCACTAACCACTGAACAACAGTTGTTGATGGCATTACGATTTTATGCCACCGGAAGCTTCCAGAAGGTAGCCGGTGATCTTATCGGAGTTCACGTCTGTCCTGTATGCAGGTCTATCAAACTACCATTAAATAAATTTAAAAAGTTTCTTGTAAAATGATAGAGACGTTTATAATAAGGTCTTGCTGCGAGCAGATCTACAAGGAAACGACGACAAAAATTCATTCTGTATCATCTCACATGCGGTTTTTTTACATCCCCAGAATACGATTGTAACTTTCTCCTCAATTGCAGGATAGTTTTTATATTATTTCTGAGAGGACACTTCTTCGGAAAAATTCCAGCATGATTTCAACACGTTGTTCATCGTCATTTTTCTGATGTTATAAACGAATGACCTGATTGGTTAAACGACTCCTGAGAGGGGGAAGTAACAGCGAAGAAAGTAATAGCCAACGTTTTGTCGCGGTTCGTTTAGACGGCGTTAAGAAATAGACGAGCGTTGTCTTTGCAACGCATTTTAAACNATAAATGATAATATACCCGAAGATATATCTGCCGATAAAAAAGCTAATATACCTGAAGTTATATCTGACGATATAAATGATAATATACCCGAAGATATATCTGCCGATAAAAAAGCTAATACACCTGAAGTTATATCTGACGATATAAGTGATAATATACCCGAAGATATATCTGCCGATAAAAACGCTAATATACCTGAAGTTCCCACTGCTGATATACCAGAAGAAATAAATAAGAACACATTTGCCGATATATCTGCCGATATAAATGCTAATACACCTGATGATATACCAGCAGAGATGATTGTCAACACACCTCATGGATCTATACCTACAGAAATATCTGCTGATATCCCTTCTAATGTGTATAGTCCTACACATGGTGTTATACCTGGTATTAAACATAATCATATATTCCACCCTGTACGTGGTCATTCATCCAGTGTTACCCCTAGTTTTATATATGATCCTGTAGCTGGTTCTAAATATGGTTTTAATTCAGATCGTGTACCTGACATTAAATCTGATTTTATGTCTAGTCCTATACCTAGTTTTAAATCTAATTTTAAACCTGGTCCTATCTCCAATTTTGCACCTAGAATTACATCTGGCATTAATACTGATCCTATATCTAGTTTTATATCTAATTTTAAATCTGCTCCTATATCCAATCCTTCATCAAGAATTACATCTGGTATTAATAGTGATCCTATATCTAGTTTTATATCTGATTTCAAACCTGGTCCTATATCCAATCCTTCATCTAGAATTACATCTGGCTTTACATCTGGTGTTATACCTGGCGTTAATCCTAATCCTATATATCGTATTAATGATGGTTCTACAGCAGGTGTTATATCCGATTCGATACCTGTTTCTAAACCCAGACGTACACTTGATTTAAACTTTGGTTCTACACTTGGCATTAATTCTGTTCCCGTACGTAGTTTAATCCCTGATATTAAACCTGGTTTTACATCTGGTATGAATCGTGACCTACCTGGTCCTGCACTTAGTTTTAATCCCAGTTCCACACTTGGTTTTAATCCTGAACCTGAACGTGGTATTAATCACGCGCCTATAACAGATTATAATCTTGGTCCTCTATCAAGTTTCAATCTTGGTTCTGAACGTAGTATTAATCACGCGCCTATAACAGATTATAATCTTGGTCCGCTATCAAGTTTCAATCTTGGTTCTGAACGTAGTATTAATCACGCGCCTATAACAGATTATAATCTTGGTCCTCTATCAAGTTTGAATCTTGGTTCTGAACGTAGTATTAATCCTGCGCCTATAAC
>NW_019384309.1:657658-663968 GCF_000671375.1 Centruroides sculpturatus | reverse complement strand
AGACAGCGTAAGCACAATTATTCCAGATATTACAGGTTCCGACAAGTAAAGAATTTTTATAGTCCTGCCACAAATAAGCTATATATTGATTATTGACCA
This sequence comes from Centruroides sculpturatus, assembly GCF_000671375.1. NCBI lineage: Eukaryota > Metazoa > Arthropoda > Arachnida > Scorpiones > Buthidae > Centruroides > Centruroides sculpturatus. The sequence continues at coordinate 663,869 of NW_019384309.1, read as the reverse complement.
TTTGTGACATGCTATAACGAGCAAAAATTTAAAAAAACTAATAGGTAGGTTTAAAATTAATAAATACAAATGTATTCTGACAGTGAATGAGTTAATTATGCTTTCTATTTGCAAAATTCCTCAACCTTAACACAAAATAAGAAAAAAAGTGAATTTTTAAGAAATTTGCGGGATTTCCCGGGATATTTCCCGGGTTAAAAAAACAACCGGGATCCCGGGATCCCGTTTGAGAAACCCTAGTTGCGGTGCCTCTAGCCAGCAGCAGAATTCATGCCCAACGTACACTTTTCATACTGACTGCAAACACGGGTCGACTTTATTTCAAAACTAAACAATTTCAGTCTTAAAGGTTACTTCGAATACAATAATATCTTCATCTAAAAGATAATGTAAAAGTTCGCAATGATGCTTACTTTGTAGAAACTTTGTAGCGGGCGTAAAATTAGACGAAGTATTGCCGAAACGTGGAAAACTGTCTTACTTCCAAACAAAGAGTGATTCGGACGTTTTCTCGTCCCGCGATCTCTTTTGAGGTTGACATTTAGTTCCCCAAATAAGAGCTAGATGAAAGCGCGTTAACCAAGAATAAACAGACGTTCCCGTCTTACCCCATGGCCCATCTTGCACCACCTTCCCCTATATAGGAATCAGAGTTGCCGATTTTCGGGGATCGCTTTCTCCGCCCCCAACACTTATAGTAATTTCGATTATCTCGTATCACACGGTGTGGTAGTCATATACCACAGGGCCCTCTGTTTTCCATCTATAAGGAGATAGAATTCTGTCCTTACTACATCGGGCTAAGAAGTGAGAATATTGTAGAGTTTTAAAAGAACCCTCCGATTTCCTCACTCCTTAGAAATGAAAAAGACGTCACTGAGTGAAAATAGTACCTCGGCCGAAACAACTGGAAAAGGTTAGAAATCTAAAAAGCCTTCGGTAGCTCACTTCGAGGAGACAGACTATTTTGTCAGGCTAGAATGCGTATAAAAAGTTATAAGTGAAGGTTTTTTCTTCCAATGTTGAGACTAGTAATATCTATCATGTCTTTCTTAATTATGCATAATTAATTTTTTCTTTATTTCGCCTATTTAACAATGCATTTCGGATTGGTAGTTTTCCAATCCCTATTCGGGTTCTCGGCTTCAGTGTCTAAAGTTGTTGTCTACAACGTAACGAACAAAAGGATAGTTCGTCTTAATACACTTTTGTTATTCACAATGATGGATATAGTGCACAATTTGTACACATTTTAATGGTGTAGTTTCTACATATCAGTCTCTTGCACTTACTGGCATGTTTTCTTTGTCAATTTTTGATGGGCAAACGCAACGCTTTTTCCATTTCCCACAATTATTAACTCTTTGTTACCTCTTAGAAGGATTTTAACTTCAATATTGTGTGATTCATAACACGACAAAATGTAGTTTGTCATTGTAAATATTTTCACAAGTTGAAAGTAAAGTTTTCACAAACAAACTACGAGTAATTTTTTATTGCGACACCGTCACAATGCCGGGTTGCAATTTTTAATCATATTTTTTCAATCATTTAATTTAAAACATGTGCTCTCCACCACAAATTAGTAGTGGCTTGCCCCTGTAAATCACACTTTTCCTTCAACAATAGAGTCGTATTAACTGCTTTCGGGGAGGGATTTTGAATTAAAAAAACGTGATTTTCGGTTTGCATCGGAAGTTCACATGTAGTTAATTGGGGCCTCCTGTCCCTAAAATTTCCACATCTGGTCTCGGATTTCATATAACTCCGTTCCCGAGATTAAGACAGTGGGAATTTATGGGTCTACAGTGATAAAATTTGGAAATAAATGTATCATTCCTTTGAAAACAAAATTGTCGCCTTGTAAGTAATGAAGACAAAGTTTCGCTTGCGTGAGATACGAGCGAAAGTTTCAAAGTCGCAGACGAAATCGAACGGAAGTTATCACAGGTCATAGGTTTACACACTGATATTCTTTATTCTAAATTTCTTTTTTCTCCAAAATGTACATTTTGGACAGAGTGGAATCAACTTTACAATATAATCAATGTGCTTTTGAGATTATTTTTATGATAGAACTATCTCAAAAGTATATCGTCGTTTGATTTTATTGTAAACTTCAACATTTACTCCAACTGAAGGGGGACTTTATTATGGAAAAATAGAAATATTGATCTATATATATAAAATTGCTTGTCCTGACTGACTGACTCATTCACTGATTCATCATCGTCCAGAGCAAACCGCTGAATCTAAAGAGGTGAAATTTGGTACACAGTTAGGGTACGTCATGAAAACGCTCCCTAAGAAGGGATTTTTCGAAATTCCCCCGCGGGGGAGAGGGAGAGGATTAACTCTTAACCGGAAGAACGGCTTCTACTATACTATTTTAGATGCGNCCGAACATAATCTTGGTCCTCTATCAAGTTTGAACCTCGGTTCTGAACGTGGTATTAATCCTGTGCCTATAACCGATTATCATCTTGGTACTGTATCTGGTATTAATCCTGGTCTTACACGTAATGCGCACAAATCTCCAATTTTTTAAAAAAATATTTCTACGGAGATTATAACGAAAACAATTTATGTTCTTTCACTTCTATAACATTAAAATAAATTTGATTTTGTTCAGAATTAATAAATTGTAATCTCAATATCAAAATATAAATAAAATATTTTGTATTATTGAACTACTTTGCCTGTTGTTACTTTTATTTCTTCAGCAAGTCGTGGCTTCTTAAATTTTGTATTTGACAGACTGAGACTGACAGACTTACAGAGTGCAACAATAACTGAAGTCGTGATCCATTCTGTATGTCTGAACTTCTGTACATTGATAAATTCCAGAAGTAGAATATTTTAGTGAATAAAGTCTTTTACTTTCCTCGGCCTTTATATATAACAGAGGGAAAGTATGGCTATCGGTCGATTTTGTCCACCCTGTTTGAAGCTTAATAACTCCCGTGCTTTTTGTCGAAAATTTCTGAAATTTAGCAGGGAGGTTTGTTTATTAGAGGGATCGATGTTATTAAATTTTGGTGGTTAAAGGTCGAGGTTATGATGAGATAAAGGGCATCGTATACTCTAGTAGGATCGGACTTAATACCGATTTTACTGATTTACGAATTTTTTTTATAAAACTCATCCCTACTCTAGAATTAAGCTTTTGGCCCTTTTATAACAGTAAGAAATATATAAAGTTTTAAAATAAAATATGATAACAGATGGCGCCACGAAAATTTTAAATGTCTCCAGGAAAGTTGAAAAACTCGTTGATGTTTTTGATGATTTATTTTTCATATTTTTCTTGAAGAATTGTTGAATTCTTCAGAATGACGTGTGTTATAGAATTCATCTATATGTAAGAGTTAAATAATGTTTGCGTTTTTGATAATCAATGATGTATTCGTGTAGTATTCGTTATATCTGGTCCGAAGACTGCCAAGGTCAGGATGGTAAAACTTTATTACTTTCGCGGGAGGTTGCGAAATGAATACGTAAAATTTTGTTGTTCCATAAAAATATTTATTGGTTAAACCGCTAATATTCATGAAAATTTTTACAATTTTCTACAACGTTAGCAAAAGCTTCCAGGTACAACTCCTCTAAAGAAGAGCCACATCGCAGTCTTCGCTTTCCACATATAAATTATGGTGCATTACTTTTTGAGTTACGTTTTCGTTTGCAGTTTTAAGAGTTACAGTATACCCCAATAAAACGGGTTCATATGATACGGATTCGTATAACAAGGCGAAAAAAATTGCGAACGTATTCGTATAAACAGGCTAAAAGAGACTCGTATGATACGGTAAAACGTCATCGCCCACTCGTGTCGCGACAGGATTGGTCAAATCTAGACCAATAGCGGATATTGCACAAACCGTTGAGTTTAAACGAGAAGCGGACCTACCAAAAACCATTTATTACTTAACGGCCATAAAATTTATATTTATATTAATGATGTCTCCAAAGTTCAGCAAATTTTTCTCAGAAAAATAATTTATCAGGAAATACGCGCCCGCCGTTCGATGCGCCTCTCCGCGACGAAAACAAGCTTAAGCAATGGTGTCGTCGAACGGTGCACACTCGGTAAGTAATCCTACAATTTTTTGTTTATAGCATAGTTTATATGGATTATTCGCAGAAAATTATACGTGTTTTGGAAATGTTGAGTCAAATTAGTCTAGAATCGATTAATTTTATAACTTTTCAAGAAAACTTTTCAAACAGCCGTAGTCCGTAAACTGCATGCGTGCCGGGCTGTGATTGGCTCATGCATTTAAGGACTCGCACAACATGAATTTCATAAAACACGGAACGTATCTATCGTGTTATAGGAGGGTCTACTGTACTTCTTTTATTATCCGTTCGTATTTGCATTTTTAAACATTAAAAATGTCTTCACTTTCAATTTCTAGAGTCAATTTTTTCATTTCTCTCCTTTATTTTCACTTTCACATAAAGTTTTTTTTTTTTTTTTTAATTGTACAATTCTGATTTGCATTTCCAGTAATTATTTTAGTTCAAAGTCTTCATTTGCAGTTCCAAAGATTTCCTTTTCACTCCAAGACTTCATTTCACTGTCACGGATTAGTTTTTTTCTTTGAACGTTTTAATATGCAGTTTCAGAGATTATTTCATTGATTGAGTATATTTATTTTCCGTTTCATAGGTCATTTCTTTCATTGTATGTCAACATTTGCTTTTTCGGAGGTTGATTTTTTTTATTTAAAGTTTTAATTCGTAGTTTCAGAAATTAATATTAATTGAACGTGTTCATTTATAGTTTCATACTTTAATTTTCTATTCAAGGGTTTCATTTAAATTATTAAATTTTTTCTTCAATGTTTTAATTGCAGTTCTATAGGAAAGTTTTCCATTCAACATTTTCTATTGTAGTTCGAGTAGATTTTCTAATTGGAGTTTCAATCGTAATTTCAAAGGTTATGTTTTCATCTTGCTTTTTCTCTTCCAGTTTAATAGATAATGTTTTCACTGAAGAGGTTATTTTTCATTGTATGTTTTCACTTGTACTTTCAGACAATAATTTTTTTATTTGCATTTTCAGGAAATTTTTATTGATATTTTCATTTGCAGTTCCGAATAAGTGACAAAAACTTCACAAATATCCCAAGTGTATAAGATATTAAATGATTTGAAAAATAAGCAATCATTGCAATGCGCTGAAATTGAAAGCATATTGAAACAATATTGTCTAGTTTTTGGAAACGAATGAAGCAAAAATTAGATAATCAATCTCAGCAATCAGTTCTTTATAATGATAAATATTTATTTACAGTAGAAATGTAAAAAGTAATAGATATTTTAATAACACAACTTAGATGGAAATGTGAAAAACTATATGACATTTCCTCTGAAAATGTTATACTAGGTCTTGAAAGTATGACAATTAGCGACACTTCCGTATAAACAGTTTGTTATTGTACACTAGACACTTCTACATAAAATGTTTTTAGTTGGTCTGCAATGTACCATATCTCTCACATTATTTCGGTGAGAAATTGATATTCGATGTACAGTACAGTACAGTACACCATTTTGTTCGCGACGCGTTTTAAGAACTTAAGTATGACATATATTGAAGTCGTTCTGTATTTAATAACAACAGATTAATTTGATCCAATAATCTAGTGTTTTATATCCTACTGACTGTCCGGCAAGAAAAAAAAACAACGTCACTGGCTGACTATCTAGGGGAAGGTGGGGCAGGATGAGGACTTTAATGTTTCAAAAGTCTTAAGATGGCAACCACTTTAATGAGAACGATAATTTTTTTCATTCTCGGCAACTACAATATTTGGTAATATATAATACAATATTTAATTTTTGAAAAACGTTTTTAAAAACAAGAAAATTTAATATTTTAAAATTATATGTAAATGCGCCATCTTGCCCCACCCACGGGGTAAGATGGGGATATTATTTTCATTTACGAGGAGGACAAATTAAAATGGTTAAACTGTCGTTTTCTTCAATATTGGCGCAAGAACAATGCGCCCATTTATCACAGCGGCTACATTTATTATTATTTTCCGAATAAATAAATATAAAAGTTTGAACTTACTCGTATTTACTTTACCAGACGATACTGTCACTTCGCGCATGCTCAGTTTCGCTATTTTGTAAACAGACGATATTTTTTTTTGTAGAAAAATTTTTTATTTCATTTCGATTGTTATCTCACATTTTA
>NW_019384309.1:647721-654312 GCF_000671375.1 Centruroides sculpturatus | reverse complement strand
TTTTCATCGAGTACTTAGGTGTATTAAATTAATAACATTTCAGACATTGTTATAAATATTTTTATCCATTTCGATTTTAAAAATGTTCGAACCGTTTTAAATTCGAATTTGTTATTTCGTATTCGTATTGTATGCGTTTTAGTAGGGTATGCCATGAGAATGGACACTAAGAAGGGATTTTTCTAAATTCTCCCGCGGGGGGAGAGGGAGAGGATTAAGCTTAACCGGAAGAATGGCTTCTACTGTACTATTTTAGATGCGATTTTTTGTTACGTTTAGTCTTCATTAAATACTTAAGTGTATTAAATTAATAACATTTGGTTAAAAAATTGAAATATATAAATATTTTTATATATTTCAATTTTTTAACCAAATGTTCGAATCTTTTTAAATTATAGAACGATTTGTAAACGTTCCAGAAAATTGATCAAATTCAAAATAGTTTGTTTGATTCTCTGCAATTCTCATCATTCTCGGCGGTAGGTGTTATATAACAATTACTATGGTTATTGAAACACTGAATATAAATGGGGTTTGCTTGCAAAACCTCCGAAGGCGAAGTCACGGGTATCAGCTAGTTAAAGAATATATTAGTGTCAACTAAGTATCTAGGATGTTATTGTCCTTGAAATATAAACCATATTGTTATTGTGCATATGAAGAAAAACTTTTATTCTTTTATGGTAGACCGTAAGTACTAAATTTGTCAGAAAATATCAGTTTGGTAAATATTACATGCTACATAAGCATTTTTAGCTACTACTTGTACAGGAAAACACTAATTTTACCATTTTAGGATACCGTCTGTTTTTCTTTAGATTTTTCATAAGTTCAGTATATTCATTAAGTTAAATATATAAGTTCAGTTTCATAAGTTTCAATATATTCAGTGCTGCAGGAAGCAGGTTTTGGATAGCCTTATCTCAAAAAAAAAAAAAAATATTTAATAAAAGCTCTTGATCCATAATTCCAATTTTTTATTTGTTGAGTAATATTCTACAATCCTAGCAAGGTACAACGGTGTTTTGCAGTTTTGATTTATTAAAATCTGTCAATCTAAATGTGAAAGAGACATGAATTTAAAATACATTATGTCCTGTATGCACAATATTCTGATTTCAACTTATCTGCATCAAATTTGAAATTAATGCTCCTGATATCACAACTTTCCATAGCAAAATAATTATGAATATAATATGTAAACATTGAATGAAGGTATACTTAATTTTACTAAAATGTGTTGTGTACAGTACATCCTTGATAAAACAGTGGTAATTTGAAAAAATTGATCTAATCATGCTTCATGGCAGTTTCTGTATGTTTTTTAAGGTTTAAAAAGAATGTTTTGGTAACCTAAAAATTGGCATGTAGTTTCAATTCACTTTAAATTTAATTAACAGTCAAGATAATAAATAATAATAATAAATTTATTTATATTTAAAATGATTATTTTTAAATGTTTGGAAACATTATACATAAAATAAATTTAATGCCATTAAGAAGTAAACTTTAGATGTTATGGAACTCAAAAGAGAAGCAATCTGCCAATAATTTTGAAAACATTTCCTATCTAATTTACATACAGGTATATAGTGCTTAATGAGGAACTGCATGTACAATAGAGGACCCATAAGATTATAATGGAGTGAAAAGTTTTGTAATCACCTGCACCTTTCCTGTTTAATTATGTTATATACATAAAATTCTTATCATTATGTTACATATAGTCCATGCAAGTAAGTAGTACTGTACTATATATTAAAAATATATAGTAGACAACTCAGTATGTTGTAGCATACTGACTATATCATATTGGTTTGTCTAACTTGTAAGTAGTTTGCTTAATGTATTCCCATCATTAAGCAACAAATACCTGTATATGTAAATTAAATAATTTATATATATTCTATGATATGTAATATAATAGAAACAAAATGTTAAAAATAAAAAATATTAACAATCAACATTATAGAAATATGTTTTTTGCAGTATCTAATTTTATATTATCTTCTCAAAAGAGCATCTAAATTACGTTAAAGTATTTAATTGTTTTTATAAATCTATTCGAAAATAACATGCCTTATTAAAACCAACAAATGTTATTTTTTTTACATAAATATAAAAAGCTTCAGAAATTTTATTGCACACATTATAAGTATAAAAATATCATATAAAAATATATTTTTAAACTTCAATATTTAAATTGCTTGGTATTTTTAACTTTTTCTCTTGTTTTAATTTCGGTTGTTCCGTCCTTGTATGCCACACTAAAACCTTCGTACAATTATCCGCTTTGGGTTCCAATTCTTCGACGGTAACAATACGCTTCAACAGATGACTTTCTTGATAACCCCGAGGAACCGAGAGATCGAACCGAGCATCCGGATACCGAAGAATTAATTCTAGATTGACGGCAAATCCGGCCATGTCGATCGGAAACGGTCTCTCTTTTTTCCACAGAGTATTCCAACCTACGACTTTCCCGTCGCTAACCAGAGGTTTTTCTACAATCAATCCTCCCACCAGGCCAACCGGCCACACGGAAACTTTTCTCGTGGTTCTCATCTCTTCGAACAGTTCTAGATCATAAGTATTATCATCATCGGCAAAATATACCACACCTTTATCCTTTTCTAGAATCAGTTTACTTCGAATCCACTCTAAACCAAGATTTCTCTGCAAGACTCCTCTGGGTTTTAACCAGTTTGGATCTGTTTCTTTCATTTTAAATTCAGCCGGTGTCTTTATATTTAAATGTGTGTAGGGAATTAAAGTATTCTGCAACAACTTGGTAACTAATTCTGTTTTGACTTCATTGTCTTCTACCACTATCCAATGAACACTTGGTACTAATTTAAAGCAGTATGATAGCCTCGTAAGCTCAGCTTTTTGAACTAATCTAGGATATGTCGGTGTAATTATGTATAAAGTAACATCCGGACCATTCAGTAGCTCCGACTGTAACTTATTAACTTCATTATAACAACGTGAATCGACATCAGCTCGACGTATGGCCATATAAAGTTCATTTAAACGAATCTTCTCGCAAGATTTCGAATCTGTCGCATTTAAACAATTCGAGACATACTCGTGTTGGATTATTAACCAAAGAATCACAATAAATACGAATATTAACACTAAAATTCGACGTACTTGAGTGAAATTCCTCAGTTTCATACTCGCTACTCACTGTGCGCTGCCATCTTGTTTACCTCTACGTCACATTACCAACGATGACGAACGGCTCGCGTAACCCAATCGGAACGAAATTTATATCTTGAATCAACCAATAGGAAACGGTTTTTGTTCAAAGGAGCGAGTTTTGTATCTGTTCGAGTTTGAAACTGGCCATTCGATTCTTTAAAGTTCGATTGTTATTTACAAATATACAGTTTTTTAGTTTAATGTATGAAAGAAGACGATCTCAGGTATGAAAATGTTAAGATGTAGAGTTTAAATGTACAAGTGAATAATGAGATTTTTGTCATAATTATAAGTTAGGCCTAATTTCACCGCTAACAATACACATCTGCGAGTAATTGACATAAAATTAACCTTCATTTTTTATATTCTTTTAATAAATTTTCAAAGTTTGCTTGCTTAATAATTGAATAAATGACAAAAATTCTCAATATTTTAAGTGCAAAAAACATCATTCAAAGATTAAAGTGCTTTTAAATTCCATTCTTTTATTCATAATCAAATCTGATATTCTGAACATTCCTCAGAAACTTAACCAGTTACTGCTGTTAAATAATTCATATATTGCATTCCACCAACATATTCATATATGTTTGTGGATTTCTCGGTACATGTACTGCTCCGAATGAGGCAGTCGAGGCGAGTAAATGGAGCTGGTGAGACGTTTTCCAAATAATTTGGATGTTACAAAGGATTTGTGCTCGAATTCGGCCTGAATTCTTGTAATTGGGGTTGTGCCAATAGATGAGATGATGTTACAGTGGTACAATTACACCTCTGAATGAGATAGTTGGGACCAAATGAAAAGTCATGCATTAGTTGTGAACCATACCCCTATGTGTGATACAGCCAGATATAGTCTCCTGAAATTGGCCTACTTTCAGGCTGCATGTGATCGGGAGTCTAGTCACTCCATTATCGCATTTAACTGTTTAGCATACTTGACTATGCCAACTTTGAGAAGTCCACTTGACTGTTGTAGAGAACTTGATGTTATATAGTTTTAGGGGGTGTGGAGTTTGTCCCCATGGGAGCACTGAGATGCAAGTGATAGTGAACACTAAAGTGCGTGACTATGGAGCATTGGTCAATGCTCCATAGTCACGCGTAGAGCATGGAGAATATATAGTAGTATTGGTTCATGTTAAAAACTGACCTTGCATGTATAAGTATGGTTCCATTGACATTTTTGCTTATACAGGGGACCTATAAGTCTGGATGGTGGCAAATCTCTTATTCAGAGTTCACATCTTATTATAACTGCCTTGGATGACAAAATCACTTGAAAGGGCTTGTTTATGATTTATTGTGAGTGGTCTTACACTGGACAACTGTTGTGTGTCTGGTTTTTCTGTATAAAAATTTGTATGACTGTATAGAGATTAGTTACTGTATGTTGTGTATCAAACAATAATAATAATAAGAGTAATTTAAAGTGTCGCAAATTAAATTAAATATAAATTGAACACAGATTAAAAATTGATTGGTCGGTTAAAAATTTAGAATAATATTTATTCGGCTTGAAGTAATATGATGATTCAAATTATAAAGAATTCTAATTACAAAATACAACACTACTTGAAAAATTGGATGCGATACTTCCAAATATTGCACAAAATTCTAATTACAGATATATATGATTTATTATTTGTTGAAATGGCTTCTTATATTGATAAAGAATTGAGAAAAAAGACTTTTTCTCTTTTAACTGCAATTCTTTATCATGTTTAAAGTTCTTATTTGTTAATAAGGTATGATATAAAGAACTCTACTTCTTCTTAGTTTGATCTGAAGAAAAATGTGCTGTAATATGTTTCTTTTGAAAGCCAATATGCTGAAATTTATAGATGATGCAGCAGTATCGGAAAACTGCTTAAGACAATGAAATGTCTGTAAGCAGATCAAATAGTTTAAGAAAGATTGAATGAACATTGTTGATGATAATCATTCTAAATGACTACCAATATCTAATAGTGAAAATAACGGTAAAAACTAATTCAGGAAGATGATGAGAAGTTATAATGAAACAAATACTCCTTCATATAATAATAATGAATTGATTGGAAATGAGATAAAATATTAAAGTTTTGACAATAAATACAATACATATGATGACAAAACAACAATTTAATAATTTAATTTCTTTATTTAATAAGACTTCAAGTTGCTATTGTTAAAAAATCTTTTTGTACAGGCCTATAGCAAATCAATTATAACATACAAAACTTTAAATAGTTTAAAAATAAAATAATTAATTATTGTTTTCAGATTTTTTATATTAAATGTAGTTGCTTTTAGATTTATTCAATGTTATTTTTGTGTTTAAATTACCTCTTGTAATTTAAAGTGCTTGTGAATAAAACAGTTTTAATGATTTTATGATATTGGTCTGTATACAAATTTAATAATTAGAAAACCCAGTTCATGGTTTTGTAAAGATGCATCCAGTCAAAAGAATTGCAAATAGTCAATCAGTATTCATCTGTTGAACTTTGTAACTTTATTTATTTTGATGTGTTCTGAGGCATCACTGACAGTTCACTGCTGGCTGTCTACGCTGTAACACTGCATGTGCCAACTCCTCTCATGAGCATTCTAAATGTTTTCTGTGTTTTTTGCTTAAACAATTTTATCATTTGTCTTTAAGAAAAAGAATTTTATTATTTATTGTATACTTCTAAGAATATATTATATTTTATATAATTTCTTCAACATTTTTAACAAACATATAATAAGTAAACAAAATGTAAAAAAATTTTTGGCACACAACTAGTGAGAGAGATTGCTTCCCATAGGGAAGTGAATGTGTTTAATTTTGACATGTTTTAGCATATCCTTCATCAGACTATACAATTAAAGTTTTAATAGGTCACGACCTTAATTATATTTGCTCGAACAATCACAATTTACTTACTAAATTGTTATTGATGACAGCTTATTGTTAGATGCCATTTTTTAAATATAATTAAAAAATATTGGGTGGATTCTGGCTGCTGAATAGTTTTAAACTTATTCAAATCAAATCAATAAGTAATACTGTAATCTGTTATTACAAAGAATTGTTTTTAGCCCTTGGTATAATTAAATTAATTAAATATCTACTAATGTGGGGTGGATAATAATAAGGACCAGCAATGATAACCATAAACACTCAGGTATCAATGTAATACAGGTAACCCCCGTATAACACGGTAGTTACGTTCCAAAAAATTGCCGTGTTATGCGAATCCGTGTTATGCGAAACAAAGAACTAGTACGAAAAAGAGGGTTAGGTTCCAAAAATTAAAAAACATGCTACTATATTTTCATAATTAAGATAAATACCTTTATTAAAATTTTCTTAAGTGATACATATTAATATAAATTAAACAATGTTTTCTTTGTCATCAC